>NW_026125454.1:0-129973 GCF_943737965.1 Phodopus roborovskii | reverse complement strand
TTGGGGAGGGCTGGGTAAGAGCCACACTGAACAGAGCTGAAATGTGTGCCAATAATATCAATCCAGTTTCTAGGAAATAGGAAAACTACTTGTTTCTTCTTTAGACTAGGTCTTATTACATACCTCTCAAGCTAGCTTCAAAATTGCTACCCTTCTGCTCTGCCTTACAATCAGCACAACTACTCTAGTGCAAATAAGTAAATAAAGTTTTTGGTTTAAAATTTAGAGGCAAATAAAAAGAAACCAATTCAACCATTCATAGCCATGAGCCTTATTTAGTCTCTCAAGTGACACAGTTACAATGGGCTCTATTCAAATTGGTCCCTGTGGCCAGGTCGACTTCTGCCCTCACCTGTCTAGAAAAGGAGAGGGAATAAAGTATTAGGAAGGGGAGGAGAGAAACCAGCCAGGATTTGTGACTTCTCCATTATGGTCAGGTCTAGGAGTAGGTAAAGGCTGACATTTTTCTCTTTTCTCTCTTTTTTGGGCTGGTCACTCTCATCAGAAATTCTGATTAGCACCAGTGACCTCCCAGCTTGCTTCCTTGGCCACTCAGAAGGCGTGCTTCTGTCAGTCTCTATCCTTTTAACAGGGAACCTCACAGGAGTCTGTCTCAATAGCTCAGGACAGGGTCTTTGTCTGACCCTCTGCACCACCTGTACGGGAAGCTGAGGGAATACAGCTGTGCCTACCCATCTGTGCCAAAGAACACTGGATTTACCAGCCAAAGAGGAAGGGAGATTTGTCTGTGGTTTCTGCTTTGGTTTGTTTGTGTCTCATCATTTTAATCCTTCAGAGAGATAGGTCCAACTGAAGTAGTAATCCCAGGTAAAACCAACTTTCTACCTCTGTCCTCCATGCCAGGATCCCAATCTATTGTCTTGTTTATTGACACCCCTGCCACGTTAGAAATAGAAATTAAACGCCAGTTTCAAGCATCTCACATCAGGGGGATTGGATACAGAAAAAACCCACCAGTCCCTCAAGAAGTAGAATCTCTCATTAGAATTTCTAGACCTCTTTTAAAATTAAAGATTTTAATTTTAATCTAAAACTAGGGACAAAGAGACCCTAAAGTCTGTGCCACCCCATGCCACCCCCCCCAAAAAAATGTTTCCTGACAGCTAATGTTAAAATCCACTGGATTGTGTTGAGGCAGCATCATGCAAAGCAGGCTGAACTGGAAGCCAAACCACGGAAGAGCTCCCTGGTACAGCCAAAATGCCCTGCCCTGAACTTGAGTGTCAAGACCACAGCTGCCTCTTTTCCTCACATTTTCCTTTTTCTTCCTCCTTTCTCTCATTCCCTTCTTTCTCTCCATCATGCTCCCTCTCATTATTCCTCTACCCTTCCAGATAAACTTTAAGCACTCACGTGAAAGGCTTCCCAAAGAAACTGTTAAAGTATAGACACCATCTCTTCAAATGAGGCTAATGTGACAGTGAGTGGAACCATGTGGGTGCTCATACTTTTAAATTTGGCAGTGCCGCCCGTATGCCGATAACAGACAATGCCCCTCTGGAAGACAATACCACTGATATTTTAAAATAAAGAACACATTTGCTCTTCCAAAGGCTGAGTGAGAGTGTGTTTGGGCACCCAAAAGCACGGCTCAGCAAGGAACAGAAATAGTTTCCATGCAACTCCTGGGTCAGACAAAAGGATGAGCAGGCCCTTCCCTGTTTCTTTCCTGGGAATCAAGCACCTGCCAGTGATGTGTCCTTCAGCAACCTCCAAGTGCTCTGGCCCTATCCCACAGTGAGTGGTAGTTCTCCTTACTGCAAAATCGGGGGCCAAAGGGATGATAAACAACCAGAGTCAGATGTCTGGCCACTTGAGCAAGAAGCGGTGCTATGCTCATTTTCTGAGCACAGGTTCACATCCGTGAGCTTCCTAACCAAAGCCATCACTCCCTACCAGCCCAGCCTTCAAGTGCATCCATCCTGTGGATAAACTCTATCTTCTACATGGCTGGCCCAGCTTTCCACAAGGTCCACTCAGCTCAGTGAGTGTCTGTGTCCAGTCTCCAGACCCCAGAGTCACCAGCTCTGTCAATGTGCTGGCCTTGGTACCACATCCTGCTCACAGCACTGCCTGATTTAGGGCTGGCTGCTCTGGGCTCTCACTCTCTCTCCTGAGAGGCTAGAATGTTCCAACCGCCCACCCACCTTGCCTCCCTTCCTCCTCTGGCAGATCTATCTCAATGCAATGGCCTCCCCGTGACCCTGCAGCATTCTGCTTCCACCAGCATTCTGGTTCCTATCCTCAGTACCTTCTACAGAGCTTTTCCCCGGGCTGCGGGCTTCATGTTCTTCTTATAACCTGTTAAATAATGGCGGTCCCAGCAGGCTGCCCTGTCACATGGTGTTCCCCTGAGACTCTGACTGTGTGTCCCGATAATCATAGCCAGTCTCTCCATGAGTCTCTCTCTGCCACTTAGGTCCCATCCCCAAATGATGATGTGGTCTCCCAGCTCCACCCTTTGCCAGCCACATCACTCATCCCACAGCTCATTGTGTCTTCCATCCACCTGGCCTCATCTGCCCTGCACCACCCTCGTTTCTGTCCTTCACAGGCAAGTGGCCTCTGTTTTACACAAAGTCAGCCTAAATGGAACTTAATTTCAACATAAGGAAAGATTAAATTATGAAATTTGCGGGAAGAAGAATGGAATTGGACAATATTATATTAGGTAAAGTAACCCAAGGTCAGAAAAACCAGTGCTGTAAGTTCTCTCTCCTAGGTGGAGCCCAAATCCACGATTTTATACATGTTTGAGTGAGTGTGGGTAGAGGTAAGAAAGGTAGAAAGCCCTGAATGGGAGAAAGGTGTTTAAGGGGAACCTGGAGGAGGGTACAGGAACATGTGTGCTGTACTGAAGGTGGTGGAGCACGGGCAGTGTGGAGGGCCTGGGATAGAGACGGGTGTGGGGAGAGTCAACTAAAGCTGAGGATATATGAAAATCCCATAAAGAAACCTGTCACTTTGAATGCTACTTTGAAATTTTAAGCTGAAAATAAACTAGTTCTGAATCATTTGGATAAATCACGTTTTCAAGCAAATTTCAAATTATATACCAAATGTATGAGAGCATGGTTCCCCAGTATCAGCACTCTTGACATCCAGGGCCAGCGAGTTCTGTGCTGTGACTGCCAACCAGCAAGAAGGTTAGTAGTGTCTCTGGCCTCTAACCCCAGGTTGGAATAGCACACACCCACATGCCTCAGCTGTGATAACCTAGTCTGTCTGTTCCTAAGCATCATGAAGATGCTTCAGATGGTGAAATGTACCTCCATCTTGCTGCAAAATGCACCTGGCAGGAGGCTAGTACTACCAAGAGCAGCAAGGGTGTTGTCCTGAGGGCAAATCGCTGTACTCCCCCTTAATGCAATGTATAACTGGAAAATTAACAACTGACATTTTTTAAAGTGTGTGTGTGTGTGTGTGTGTGTGTGTGTGTGTGCAGGTGCATGCATACATAATTGCAGGTGCATGTGAGTGCACATGCACATGAGTGCAGATGCACATAAGTTCAGGTGCACATGAGTGTAGGTGCATATGCACTTCTGTGCACATGTATGTGAGTGCAGGAGCCTGAGGGGGCCCATGGGTGTGGATCCCATGGGTCTGGAGTTACAGGCAGTTGTGATTCACCTGACATAGATGCTGAGAAATGAACTTAGGTCCTGCTCTTACCACTGAGTCATCTCTCCAGGCCACAGTGGCCCACATTTTCAAGGCTATGGCTTTCAATCTTATTCTGAATAGAATTTCTGATTTTAAAAGTACCCACCTTTTCTAAAGTGTGTAGGACAGGAGACAATTGTCAGTAAAAGGGTAGAGTCCAAAGCCATAAACTGACTCAAGACTAACCCAGAGGCAACTGTCCCACTTCTGTGGTCTTGCCTTCTTCCCACCTCACCCTCAAGTTTGATGCCCACTTCCTCTCAAAGCACACAGTGTAATTTCACATCTACTTCATTCAAATTTTTCAAAATAGACATACAATTTTGTATGCTAAATGATAAAACTATCTCTCATGTCTCCATTTTTTCTTGGACTACTTTTGCCTTTCTACTTTTGATAAAGATTAAACTCTGGAATATTTCTCTACTTTTAAAGCAGCATGACCTGGAACAAAGTTAGGCAAAAGCCAAGCATGTACACCAGAGCTGGGGAGCACGGGGAGGTGGTGTGGCTGTGGAACCAGAGCTGGGGAGCACGGGGAGGTGGTGTGGCCTGTGGAACCAGAGCTGGGTGCACAAGGAAATGTTATAACTGGACACTCCCTCCTGGGGAGCTGTCTGCTCTGTGTGTTGTGATAACTTCCAATCTGCTTCATATGAAGCAAGAAGTCTGGGTTCTATGTATTTTTCATGACAGTTGTGTATTTTGGCTAGGTTTATTTTAGTACTATGAACCAAACACTATGGACTGTAAATGCCCTTTGATTAAATTTCTGAGAGAAATCCATCATAGCAACCTGTTTCCTTTCTTAGCCATTTTATGCTCAAATCTTTCTGCTCCTACTGTGTACTGAAAGGTTCTAGAGGCTACTAAGATTTTAAGTCTACAAGAAATAGACAATGAAGCCCAGCCCGGAATTCTTTCCTGTGAAGTTGCTGGGCCTTCCAATGCCAGCATTCTCAAGACTGAGGCAGGAGAACTGTATGTTCAAGCTTGCACATATTAGTGAATCCTAGCTTGTGACAGAGAAAAGTGGGGAGCTGGAGGCTGAGGATGAACTTGGTGGCATGATGTTTGCCTAGAACCTGAAAGACCCTAAGTACTGAAGACGAAAAAACACACATCTGATAGCCAAGCCTGGCCCTAAAATAAATAATTCAAAACCTCGGTGCCACTTTTCTTACCCCTAAGAGCTTGAGAGAGGGCCAGAATCCCTTTTTGGAGTACCCTGTCCTTTCCCGGGTTAGTCCCTGGCCTGCTGCCAGAGCTTCCCATACTCTATTCCTAAGGCATAAAAGTTTGAGCCTTAGACTAAAGTGTCTGTGATTCCCATCACCTCAGGCTCAGCCAGCCAGAAGGTCAAAGACAGGATCCTCAGTACCCTGGAGAGTGGCATGGGGTCCACAGGGACTGCCCCAAGAAAAGTGTCTGTGAAGTGGAGGCCTCTGGGGCAGCTTCAGAGGTGGGGGGAGGTGTCACAGTCAGCAATCCAGGAAGGCCTCTACAGTGAGTGCCCCCTCAAGGTTTTGCTCAGTAATTTGCAGGTAGTAGTTCCACAGTTTGTTGGACAGATGAACAGATGGATAGATGGGTGGTTTAATGAATCGATGTGGTGTTTATCCGAGAGTTACAGATTAACACAAAGCTTGGTCCCTAATACCAAGACTCAAATGTAAAAGAAATCAGGATTAGTATGTTAGGAAAAGGCTAGGCCATTCAGGCAGAGCTTTTAAGTATATAAAGACATGGCAGAAGGCAGAGTGTTGCACAGGAAATGGGTTGAAATTAGAAAAGTCGAAGCCGTGGGATGAATTGTGCAAGTGCAATAATGAACTGGAAAAATGACTAAGCAGGGCAATAATTTAGCTTCTCTGGGAATGTGAAAATGCAGTGTCACCCTGCATGCCAGCTCCCCCCAACCCCCTCCTCTTTCCACCCTACTCCCCCACCCCACCCTCCCAAGCTCTTGCCTCTCTGAGCCCATAGTTCCACACTATAAATCAGAGTCCATCTGAGTTGTTCTCAGGAGTTAGTAGCTGATCCTTGTTAGCAGTTACCTGGGAAACTTGAAGATCCGTTCCCTTGGATGACAGTGTGGTGTTGTGAGTCCCTATGACCTGTGTGAGTCTTTTCACAATGTCAGAATGTCTTGAGGCAAGCACACGCTCTTTTCCTCTCATCTTAATTGCTAATACCCATTCCCAGACAACACATTCCATATCACAAGGTGACTATAGTCATTTGCATGGATAGATGTAGGGTACAGAGGTCATAGAGTTCACAGAGGCCCTCCTGGAGGCAGAGGCAGACACCTGGCAGACAGATGCAGAGTCCCTGCAGGTAGTTACATGAGCTATTAAAGAACCTGTTTGGGGAGCTGCTGATTCCAGCTGCAGCGATACAGCTTGGGCAAGGTGCAGGGCCTTGACGGTGAAGAGTAAGATTAGATCTAGACAGACAGACTGCAGTTCAAGTGGGCCAAAACAAGCAGTGAGGACCAAGCTGAACCAAAGCCTCATGGACATTTGATGTACAAGCAAAGTATTATATATGCATGAAGATGGCAAGTCAGGTTGATGGGGCCCTGGGCAGGAGAGTATTAAGTGTCCTTCTTGTATGGGGTCCAAGTGAGGATATTGTACTCCTGTCAGTCTGGCACATTTGACAAGGCCTAGGCTTGTCTAATATGTCTTCAATATGCCCACATGTTCCCAGTCGACCTTGATGAGTTTATAGGTGGTACTTCTTACTTTTAGAGATATGTGTTGTATCAGTTTATGCCTCATGGGTTCTGCTGTACAAGTGATGGTGTCTAGACACCAATGCAATGCAGAGTCACCCTCCCTCTGCACTCACTCTCAGAGTGCAGCAAAATGTTGCTTCTGAAATGGAGTCTTCTGGGGCAGGGCACAGCCTGAAAGCTACTGTTCCCCACACTGTGCAGTAACTTAGAGTCCAACCCAGCCTGCTCTGCATATGTAGCCTCTGGGTGTATCTCCCTCTGACCTGATCAGAGAGATTCCCTCACTGTGACAGCTAATGCTTCCTCTAGACATCAGGACTGGTCCAACTGGGCAAGTAGTCTGCTCTGAGGTTAAGACCAGTCACGGTTGAAAGGTAGGCACACCTAGGTATCCCTTTCTTCACAGGTAGTTAACCTACTTATGCCCTGCTACTTACTCGTTGTGTGTCTTCTAAGGTGACAGGAAGCACCAGGTGTCCTCTAAGGACCTGCCAAACTGCATAATTCATTCAAAAGAGCTAACCTGGCCAGGCTCCTGGTTTTGTCCCCACAAGAGAATGCACTGGATCTAATGTAAACCAGAAAACCAGAACAAAACCCTTGCTTTCCAGACCCCAGCTCCTCTGAGAATCGTTTCATACCATCAGTGTTGCCTGCAACATGCATGAATCTTGAAAAATTCTGCTAAGTGAAAAGCCAGTCACAAAGGTTCACCAAAAAGTTTATCCCTTCTGTCTAAAATGGCAATAATAGACAAATCTGTAGAAACAGAGAGTGTATCAAGGTATCCTAGGGCAAAAGAGGTGGAGAACAAGGGGGTGATGATGGAGTGACACTAAAAGGTATGTTTCTCTGGGGGATAATTAAAATGTTCTAAGACTAATAGGTGGTCGTAGTTACACAACTCCGTGAATATATTAAAAACCATTGGTTGTGTTATCTTAGTAACGTTGTTTCCAAAAGAAAAAAATTCTTTAAAAGTAGTATTTTACCATAACAACCAATTTTATGTTCACAGTAATACTTAGCAATTAATCAAATGAGCCAAATGTTACTAAAAAACAAAACTCTCCAAGTCCTTTTTGAATAATCAAATGGCACTTGCTTTCTTAAACGTTACTTAGGAGGCTGGGACTATAGGCCAGTTGTAGAGTGCCTGTTTTGCAACTCACAGCACCACACACTTAAACATATATGATATATATCATATATATCATATATTATATATATAAAACATATATGCATATATGTTTATAATGTGGTAGCATACTTTGTTAGCCTGAAAAATAATTCATTCAAGCACATAGAAACTGGGAATAACACATCAGCCTTGAATTCTCATGGATTATCATGGGCCTTAGTTGTTTCATTCATTGTAACCTCTAACAATCTTTCTGATGTTGACCTGGGACAATTGTATCCACAGTTCCTCAGGTGACACATCAGCCATCTGATGTAGACATCCAACACCAACATTATGTCACCCACTAGTGTTCATATTTGACAACACAACTAATGTCTGTGCACTTTTCTTACTTGGTCACATTGGCAGCATGTGACTCGTATTGTGAGTGTGAAAGGTGGAAACAAGGGACTGTGAAGGCGAACAGTGAGAAGTGGCTCAGTTCTCAAGGGGGACAGGAGCTGCCATATCATCGGGTACACAGGGCTGCCAGAGGAGACTCCCTGCCTGCCTATTTACTGTATACAGGACACCAGCCCTGCTAGCATTATTTTCTGATGAACAATGGGCTCAGGCAGAAGGATTGGTGTGCCATTACTTATAGCAACTGCCTTAGATAAATATGACTGTTCAGTTAATATCGAAGAAAATAAAATGATGATTGGGATGCACCAGTAGAACCACATAAGCAACTGCTACTAACTAGAATAGTTATTGCTATAGCAAGTTGGCAGATTAACAGAAGGGATTTAATCTACTCCGCCCACCAGGAAATTAACCGGTATCCATATAGACATGCCCAGAGGTGTGGCGTCTATGTTATTCTAAATCTAATCACACCATCCTACTAAGTGTGGCTGGTATCTCAGCATACTTTCTGTGTACAGTTCTCTGCAATGGCATTAAGAATCTTTTCATCATCTTTCCTCATTTTAATTCCCTCTCACTGAGAAATGAACAGAGAAACAGAACTAGTTGCTTACAGGCTTTCCAAAGCAAAACATTCTATTTTATTTGTTTTATGTTCAGTGTGCCTGCTTTAGTGCTTAGCACACTGTATATGCTAAATATATTCTGGCTGGAGTCATCGATAAATGAGTGATTGAAAACAAACCATTCCCTTTCTTCTGCACCTGCTCCAGAAGGATGATTATTATTATTATATGTTGTTGTTGTTGTTGTTGTTTTGAGATAGTCTTCCTCTGTGTAGCCCTGGCTGTCCTGGAACTCAATCTGTAGACCAGGCTGGTCTTGAACTTAGAGACCTGCCTACCCTTGCTGTCCAAGTGCTGGGATTAAAGGTGTGTGCCACTACAAACTAGCTCAGAATTTTTTTTTTTTGGGGGGGGGGTCAAGACAGGGTTTCTCTGTGTAACAGTCCTGACTGTCCTGGAACTCACTTTTTAGACTAGGCTGTCTTCGAACTCACTGAGATCCACCTGCTACTGCCTCCTGGGTGCTCGGATTAAAGGTGTGTGATACCACAGACTATTCCAGAATTATTTTTACATTTCCTGCTGAGATGCTGGAGAAATGGCTCTGCCATGAAAAATACTACAGTTGGGTTCCAGCACCCACTGTGGGCAGCACAATCATTTGTAAGTTCCAGGGGAGCCGCTGCCCTCTTCTGGCCTCCACAGGCATGTGCACCTACTAACCCCCAGACATACACACATAAAATTTTTTTCTAATCTTTTAAAAACATGAAGACTTTAAAATAAGAAAGTAAAATAAAATGCCTGGAAATTTTGAGTCCAACGGTGGAGTCATCATTTGCCTGATAAAGGAAACTAAGGGAAAGCCATTGTTATTAAAATCCCAGCCCCTGCTCCACACCAGCTCACCCTCCAGAGACCTCCACCTGCATCTAAAGCACTAATGTTTTCCTAGGCTGAAGGCTGAGCAAAGTCATCTCTGCTGAATGATGGAAAGAAATGGTTTTCTTCATGGCTCTTCTATTTTGAAAAATGAGCCTCCCATGACCTGTTGTCACAAAAGGTCTATGAAAATGTCATGAGAAAATAAACAGTAAATTACCAGTAGCTCAA
This sequence comes from Phodopus roborovskii, assembly GCF_943737965.1. Taxonomy (NCBI): domain Eukaryota; kingdom Metazoa; phylum Chordata; class Mammalia; order Rodentia; family Cricetidae; genus Phodopus; species Phodopus roborovskii. The sequence goes on along the minus strand of NW_026125454.1, from coordinate 120,312 downwards.
CCTCCACAACCATGATTGAAACTAAGAAAGATTCCCGAGGCCAAGAGCGGGGAAGGTCCTGTTTCGTCCACTTTCCCACTTTCACATACCAATAAACCATGCGCTTCTTTATAGAATAGTTTGAGCCTGGCGTTGGTGGCACACGCCTTTAGTACTTGCACTCAGAAGGTATAGGTAGGCAGATTTCTGTGAGTTCAAGGCCAGGCTGGTCTACAAGGTGAGTTACAGGACAGCTTCCAAAGCCACAGAGAAACCGTCTCCAAAAAAAAAAAAAGTTTGATCTTATCTAAAGGCATGTGTGTCTTTGGCATGTGTTTGGGTGTGTGGCCATGAACATGAAGATGAAGAAACAAACAAAGCAGAAAGAAGGCTGCTCTTGATGTTACTTTTTAACCAGATCTTTCAGAGCTCAGGGAGTCTGACCCACCACTCAACACAGTACGAAGAGTGTCACTGTAGTTGGGTGTTCTTTAATTAATCAACAGAACATCTATTCTTTCTTTCCATCCAGCAATATTAGGCTGTGTATTCATTTGCCAAACTGTTTCAGAGACCCTTGTTCATTCCACTCAAGCTCTCTATTTTTAGGGGGGAAAGGCAACATAACTCATTCCTGGCACCAGATGTTGCAGTGCTGGATTTCAGTTTCTGTTCTATAATTCCTACCATGTAAAGCCAATGCCTTGGCCTGGGAAGTACTTGACTGCTGTATCATACGGCTGACTACACTGTTGCCTCGTATCTTGTCTTGAGAATGGGTGGGGTCTTAAGTGCAAGCTCTAAAATGAGCTTTGAGAAAGAGCATGTACCATCCAGGCCTTCCACACCTGTGCAGCAGCTGCTTCAAGTCTCCCATGACTACCACAACCTGTTTAGATGGTGCCTCCTACAGCAAGCAGGATCCCATGGTTAAGACTGGTTGCCATCACTCTGGATGCTGGTTGGCTCCATTGACTCTGTCCTGACCACCCTTGAGCAAACAATCGTGTCTCTGGTCGGGCAACATTAGCTTCCTGGCTGTCTTTGCTTTAACATGATGCTGTTTCTTCACCTTCTGCTTTGTCCTTCGCAGGGTATATCCCCAGCTATTTAGACAAGGATGAACTGTGTGTAGTGTGTGGAGACAAAGCCACAGGGTACCACTACCGCTGCATCACCTGTGAAGGCTGCAAGGTAAGTGCCTGGGTCCCCAGCACTGGCCATGGTGCAGTACCAGTCCTCTCCCAGAGGGTCACTAGAACTCACTATTAAAAACCAAAATCCAACAACACTCATGGACTCTGGCCATCAAGGACTCCATTGGTCCTCTTCATCTCTGATATGCTCAAGGTCTGAAATTCCCTTTTCCTAAGTCATGAGTAACTAAATGAAGTTTTGCAATGGGGTAGTGTTTTATTTGTTGTGTTTTTAAACAGAAAGACAACAAAAAGAAAATAAATTAGTAACACTTACTTGAGTCTTAAAGCATATTTTCAATATATAATCAACCCCATGTCTCACTGTTTCTCCTCTGATTTTATGTGCAATGTCCGAGAAGACTGAGTTTACCCTCTGCAGCCTTTGCTGCTGTGGATCTACATGAATATGCCACTTCCAAGGGTTCCATTAGGCAGAATCTTTGAAGCCACTTAGACTCAATTATGTTCCTGCAGTTATTCAAAGTGGCTTTCCACAGAGCCTGTAATAAATGGAGTCAGGTTGCCATCAGGCAATTTTGTGCTCTGCAAACCTTTCTTCAGAAGAGTCTTGACAAAAACATACTGGTGCATTCACTTCTCCAGAGGGAGCTTACATCTGCCTACTTAGAATCTTCGTCAGTAAAATGAAGATAAGCACTATGGAAACGACCGTTTGGTTCATCAGCCTAGGTTAAAAAATAAACATAACGAGGCTTAACCCAGTGTGGTACCTATGCAGCTGATGCTGTGTAAATGGGATGTCTTAAAAACCAAGAAAAGACTTTCTATTTCCTGTAAAGTTTACAGTTAAACTTGGACTGGAGTTAGAAAAAAAGACTCTTTCCCCCTTCCCTCCCCTTCCCTTCCCTTCTCCTCCCCCTCTCCTCCCCTCCCTTCCCCTCCCTTCCCTTTCCTCCCCTCCCCCTCCCCTTCCCTCTCCTCACTTTCCCTCCCCTCCCCTCCCCTTCCCTCCCCTTCCCTCTCCTCCCCTTCCCTCCCCTCCCCTTCCCTCTCCTCCCCTTCCCTTCCCTTTCCTCCCCTCCTCTTCCCTCCCTTCCCCTCCCTTCCCTTTCCTCCCCTCCCCTCCCCTTCCCTCTCCTCACTTTCCCTCCCCTTCCCTCCCCTCCCCTTCCCTCCCTTCCCTCTCCCTCCCCTTCCCTCCCCCTCCCCTTCCCTCTCCCTCCCCTTCCCTCCCCTTCCCTCTCCTCCCCTTCCCTCCCCTCCCCCTCTCCTCCCCTTCCCTCCCCCCTTCCCTCCCTCTCCTCACCTTCCCTCCCCCTTCCCCCCTCCCCCTTCCCTTCCTTTTCCTTCCCTTCTCTCCCCTCCCCTTCCCTTCTTTTCCTCCCCTTCCCTTCCCTCCCCATTCCCTTCCCTTTCCTCCCCTTCCCCTTCCCTTTCCTCCTCTTCCCTTCCCTCCCCTCCCCTTCCCTTCCTTTCCCTTTCCTTCCCTTCTCTGCCCATTCCCTTCCAATTTTTTTTCCCTCCACACTCTCTCTGGCTTCCTTCATGCTCTTGCCTTTAAACCCCCTAGAATTAACAGGTTAGTTCCATTCACACCACAGTGGGCTCCACTTCCCCAGTGGGAGATTTTCCATGCCGGTCCCCTATTTTTTACACATAACATTAGGAAGCACCATGACACTGTCCCATCTCTACAAAAGCAGCAACCACTGTCCTTTCTGGGGTCCTGGGGCCACATCTGCCACACCATCAGTTGGAATGTGTGTGAAGCAAGGGACCCTGCTTCCCCAAGATCCTTTTGATACAGAACTTGTAGATGAGGAGACTGGGCTAAAGGTTGTGTTGCTTCTATGAAAGTAAGGTCTTATGGGGTTTAAAAGCTAATCCCAAGCCCTGGCTGTGGACTAATTAGGAGATTTGCAGTTGCAGACCTGCTCTTCAAAGCATGGTTTCATTGCTTCATCTGAAAAGAATAAGGCTAACCCGGTCTGATGCTTCGGGTCTGTGATGCCAGCTACTTAAGAGACTGTCTCAGGAACACAGCAAGTTCTAGTCTATCCTGGGCTACTGAATGAGTTGGAGGCTAGCCTGGGCAACTTAGACCCTGTCTCAAAAATAAAAAAGTAAAAAGTACTAAGCCAGGTGATGGTACATGCCATTCATCCCAACAGAGGCAAGGAATCTTGAGTTCAAGGACAGCCTGGACTACAAGGCAAGTTTCAGGACAGCCAGGGCTACACCAAGAAACCCTGCTGTGAAAAACAGTCAAACAAAAACTGTCCTGTGGATAGTGTATAGTAGCAGAGTACCATTATGTCCAATTAATCGCTGGTGCTGGGGAAAAGGAAGCAATAAGATTATGTGGCTTTAGGTTCATTCTCTTACTTCCAAGATGAGTTGAAACTAGTAATGGAAACTAGCCTTTGTCTTGTCTTGTTTTTTTCTGAATTAGCCCTGATACATAAAGCTTCACCTTCCTGGTTACAATAATCACAATGCTTTTACAACAATATCATAAAAAACAAATTTAAATTGAGAGAAACTGTAATGGATGTGCCTATGACAACTTCCCTAACAAGGGGAGAGGCGAGCTTTCACCCCTGACCCTCCCTCACTAATGTCAACTAACCTCGGCCCAAGACTACTAGATGTTTAGAGACCTGATTCAGCTGAGATTTAAAGAAGAATAAGGAGGAGGAGGAGGAGAAGAAGCGCCATATAGGGGCTAAAGAGATGGCTAGATGGTTAAGAGCAATTCATGCTCTATCAGAGGACCTGAGTCCCCAGGACCCATATCAGACATCTCACAACTACCCATAACTCCAGCTTCAGGGATCCAAAGACCTCTCATGGCCTCTGAAACCACCTGTACATGGGAGTTACACACAATTTAAAATAAATCTTTAAAAACATAACAAGCATGACATAGCATGACCTTGGCTCCCACCTCTGTGCCTGTGTACCAGATCAGATCCTGTTTGTAGGTTGTTCCCCATCACAGACCCAGAAAAGGAACCTAGGAGGAACAAGAAATTCTCAAGATCTCCTAATATGATGAAGAAGCAATTTGGGAAAGATTGAAGAGTTTTCAAATGTAACACCATCTTCAAGAATATCTGGAGATGAAAAGATCACACCTCACAATTTCTTCAAACTTACAGTGTATACAGACAGACTGCACTGTCCTAGCAAGAGAAAGATTTTGGAATTTTCAACTTCCATGACGTGCCACTTTGCATTTCATAGAAGGAAAGTCGATGTTGCGCCTCCCCCCCCCCCGCCACAGACTTGGTTTTCAAAGACACACCTAAACACAACAGTTCCTTCTAAATACTAACCTGAGGTGGTACTGTAAGACCCGTGGAGGATGTGGGCCTCAGGAAAGGCGCCCCCCACAAATCACTCACGAGAAGCGGTCTTGATGCAAAAGCATGAGGTATTTTATATTCCAGTGCACTGGGGTTCGCAGCCACACTCCACGTGGAAGTTGGAGACTGGGAACCCTGGGTACAGGGTTTAGACAGCTTTTATATGGTTACAACAAAGCCCATGCATCATAAACCAATCATCTCATAGCATCCTGTGCAGACCAATTAATTTGAACTATCCAAGCCCACACTTAGCTCAGGAAGTCTGCTTTCGCTAGGGCTTCTGGGTAGTGTAACAAGGTTCATTTCTTGTTCATACACTCACAGGTGCTGTTGTAAAACCGCCCTGTCGTAAACAGTCAAGAATGTGACCTTTTTTCTTACTCCCCTGGGGTCAGTGGAGAGTTTGGCTAAATTTTTCCATCCTTACAGTACTCCAGTTTCATGCTATTAGTGTGATTAAAAACTCCAACAAAAAGCAAATTATGGGGAGGAAGGGATTTATTTGACTTACACTTGCAGATCACAGATCATTTTTGAAAGAGTCAGGGCTAAGGGCCAGAACAATTGATCTCATTCTTAGGTAGACACAAATACAACCTGTTTTCTTGGCTCTTTCTCATTTAGGGTTTCTTTAGAAGAACCATTCAGAAAAGTCTCCATCCATCTTATTCCTGTAAATATGAAGGAAAATGCGTCATAGACAAAGTCACTCGCAACCAGTGCCAGGAATGTCGCTTTAAGAAATGCATCTATGTTGGCATGGCAACAGACTGTAAGTAGATGCTCTTCATTTGCTTGATATTGAGGAGTGTTCACTGGGGGGGGGGGGAAGGTTTAGTTCAATATCAACAAAGAAAGCAGGAACCTTTGTGGACACAGTCTGACTATCATTCATACCCCTCCCTGCCTGCCTTGCTGTAGGGACCCATTGGTTTTCTTCTTCCCTACTTATCAATTCCCAACTTCCAAAGCATCCAGATAATGTGGGGAGGGGTGGCTAAGTCATCCCTGTGTGTGTTTGAAGGGTAGCCTATTAGCCACCCTGTTTCAATCTACAAACAAGAAGACTTGTCTATGTAGTATAATCACTTCTCACATGCAGGCTTCATGTGTGGAGAAGTTTACAGACCAGTTCTTGGTTTTTCAAAAACAAATAAATTAATTTGGTTGATGTTTTTGGAGATGTGGTACTGGCAGAAAACATCAAGTCAAAGAATTTTTTAAGAATTCAAAGTTGAATATTTCCACATGAATCATCCACTGGTGGTTGCTTAATGTATTTTTAGTCCCAAAAATTCTTTTAGCTAAAGCTGCACACCCAGTTTTCTACATGCCATAGCACAGACAGTGAGTTTAGGCCTGGGTTGCCCCTCCCAACCCTCGACCAGGGATTTACACCAGTCACTTTAACTGTCATAAAACAAAGAACTGTGCCATCCCAAATATACAGCCTCCCCTCTGCCAGGAACCAGTGAGAATGATTTCCACAGCCATCACGAGCTTAAAAGAAAAGGAAAGAAAGGAAGGAAGGAAGGAAGGAAAGAAGGAAGGAAGGAAGGAACACCTCTCACACATACATACACTAGATAAATTAAACAAATCATTAGACAACAAGAAAAAAGGAAGAAGTGATGGAGAGAGCAAAGGAAGACAGGAAGGGCAGACAGATGGACGGACAGACAGACAGAAACCTCTGTAGAAGTCCCAGACCTACCACTGTCTAGGTATATGGCCCCAGAGTTAAGCTTCATGCTTGTTGCTTGAGAAATCACCACCGACCTCACAGAGCCAGGTCCAGGATTCAGTATGTAGCTCATGTCAAATACAATAGTGTGACAAGCCTTTGGGCAGTAGAGCTGAGGCATTGTGGGCCTTTAGAAAGTAGACCAAAGTTACTTTGCAGGGCTGCTCCATATTTCCCACATTATCAGACACTTGTGTGACATCAGTGTTCAATCCAGATGAAATCATCCAGGAGCGCTTGTGAGTTAGCTGGACACCTTGCTTCTTCTTCTTCTTCTTGCTATGTCTGCCCTTTACATGGCCCAAGGACACTCAGTTGTAGGAACTGAAGGCATGTGTCCTGGGTCTTCCGCCAGCTTTACCATGAACTTTATGTGTGACTTTAGTCAAGTCACAGTCTCTGGAAACATTCTCTCCTCTGTGAAAAGAACAGCATGGCCTAGATACTGCCCCGGGGTCATCTAAAACCTGAGTCTTGGAGATGGGCAGATGGCTCAGGGTAAAGCACTTGCTGGGAAAGCAAGAAGCAAGCCCTGAGTCTAACCACCAGCATCCACATAAAAGCTGGTCATGGCCACATGTGCCTGTAACCCCAGTGTTGGTGGTAGAGACAGGTAGATTTGGGGGACTCCATTATCCAGGAGCCTCATTGGTCAGGAGCCTCACCTAACTACAAGCTTCAGGTTCAGTGAGAGACCCTGTCTCAAAAAAATGTGAAGAGTGATTGAGCAAAATACCTAACATACTTCTCTGGCCTCTGCATGTGTATAGAGTGGATCACTACCCCCCCACACACACACACACACGCGCACGCACACACGCGCACACACGTGCACACATTTTTAGGTAGAAAAACAAGAGGTAATGTACTACACAAGGTACTTACCACACAAGCCTATTGATATTCAGAACCTACAGGGTCAAAGAAGAATACCAAGTCCAAAGAGTTATCCTCTGACCTTTACAAATATGCCACAGCATATATACACCTCCCCCACCCCCACATACACACATACGAATAATAATAATCTTTAAGTAAAATAAAAATAAAGCCTGAACCTCTCAGTCTCACTACAAGTCTAGTGAAACAGTCTCGTTTGGAAACTGACCACAGGAAGCTAGGTTTCCTGTTCCTTTTCTGCGCAAATGGTAAAGCTTATGATTATATTCACTGAACACTTACACTTCGTTGCCATAGTGCAACCTTGTGCATGGGTATTTTTAATGGCATCTAATAAAGGAGACATGAAAGCTCAGAGAGCCTAAGAAACTTGCTTAGAAGTCACACAGCTAGAAAGAGGTAGTGTCAGGGTTCAAACCCAAGTCTTTCTAGATTCCGAGCCAAGCCTCTTCATCTACTATCAAGGGAAGATGAGGTACAAAGTCTTGTGAGACTCAAAAGACTTCCTGCCCCACCAAGAGTCCTTTCCCGTCCTGCTCCAGCCAACTTCCTTAATGAAAAGTACAGCCCCAGGAATGAATGCAGATGGCAGCTCAATTGATTTGCCAAATAGTGTGGACTGTAAGTTTCTGTGCTTCAGTCTGATTTTAGGGCCTCTGTCTTCTGTAGAAGCTGAATGCCTGGTGCCCAGGTTCCTTCAAAGCTCTATTTTGTGGAAAGTTGGGCTGGGCACTGGGACCTTGACCCTGGGCTCACACTGGGCAGGGTTAATCAGAGACAGCTTTCCCTTTCATGGGAGTCACCTAAGACCATTGGAAAACACACATGTTCACATTATGATTCATAACAGTAGCAAAATTGCAGTTATGCAATAGCAACAAAATAATTTCGTGGTTGGAGGTCATCACAACGCGAGGGACTGTATTAAAGGGCCACAGTATTAGGGAGGCAGAGCCCCACCCGCTCTAAGCCGTCAAGCCCAGGGCCCCTGGGGCTCACGACCTACAGTCTGCTCCAAGCCCTAAGGTACCTTCTGTCCCTCTCACCTTTCTCCCTCCCAGTGGTGCTGGATGACAGCAAGAGGCTAGCCAAGCGGAAGCTGATAGAGGAGAACCGTGAGAAGAGGCGGCGGGAAGAGCTGCAGAAATCAATTGGGCACAAACCAGAGCCCACAGATGAGGAATGGGAGCTCATCAAGACTGTCACTGAGGCCCATGTGGCCACCAATGCCCAGGGCAGCCACTGGAAGCAGAAGCGGAAATTTCTGGTAAGCTTCCTTGCCAGGCTCGCTACCCACGTATGCTCCCATTTTCTGCCACCATTTAGAGTCCTCCGCCCCTGCTGTTGTTAGTGCCCCATTTTCCTGACGGTGCAGCTCAGAGAGGCGAGGAGCTGTAACTGCAGTCATGCCAGCCTGGGTGCAGAAGCTACTGGAACACAATGGTCCTTCCCTGGAGCCCAGAGCAGCTTCTCAGGCCTCTGACCTCTGGGTGCTTTTCTGTTAACAAGGCAGGGCTGGGACCTCTCCTCAGAAAATCCTGATACTTGCTGGCCTACCCATCATCCTCCTGCTTCTGCCCAGATTCTCAGGGTACATACCTTCCAGGCTCCTTCCACATCAAGCCCCCTTCAGCAGACTCTCTAGAAGAAGGGCCCAGACCTCAGATCTCAGCTTTTGTTGTTGTTATTGTTGTTTGGTTTTGAGACTGTATTTTTCTCATGAATTATTGTTGTTGTTGCTATTATTTTACATCCAGACCACAGTTCCCCCCCTCCCCTCCCCACAGTCCCTCCCCATGAGCTAAGTTTTTATCTGCCGAAGTCGATATGCTTGTCTAGGAATAAAAGCTTGGGTCCAGGAGCCAGGGAGTGAGTGTAGTGGTGGGGAAATATGGACATAAGCCAGATCTTTTAGGGTGTGTGGGTGCTTGTTGGATTTTAGAATGAAAGTCCTTGGCAGCCGTTTCTCATCCAGACTTCCCAGTACTCCAAGGTTGCTGGAGCTACTATCCCCATTTTACAGACACATAAACCAAGCCCGAAGTCATACATGGATGGTAAGTGGCTAAAGCAGGCCCCAAAGTCAACAGGTCCTCTGGTCCAAGTCACCCCACCCACCCCATCAAACAGACCACCTGCTCTAACCAGTGTCCAGCAGAGACTGGTTCTGCTCTCAGTGTAAGACATAAAGGCTTCTGTGGGTACCTTGCTGGCATCCAGGCCTGTGGATATCTTACATCCTTCTTACATCCCTCTAAACAAGAAGAAGTCACGGAGGAATTACCTGTGCACTGCAACGGCAGCATTATGGTGCAGTGGTTTTAGGCTTGCAATTATAGCCAATGCTATGCCAAGGCAGGAAGATTGCAAGTTCAAGGCCTTTTTGAACTACAAGCCCAGGTTAAGCAACTTAATAAGATCCCATCTCAAAATGATCTCTCATGGAAGGGTTCACCCTCCCTGGGGAGTGGATGGGGGATAGGATGGGGGGCGAGTTGGGGGGGCATGGGAGGATGGGAGGGAGAGGGAACTGGGATTGATATGTAAAATAAGAAAAAATATTAAATAATAATAATACTGAAAAGTAAAAACAAAGAAAGAGCCCGGACACAGCTCAGTGGGAGAGCACTTGCCCAGCCTGCATGAGATCCTGGGTCCATCCCCAGGACCACAGAAAAACAGTCATAAAAGGAATTTGGAGGGGTATGGGGGATATGTATAATCTAGAAAAGTTACCAAACACTCAAGTGATGCTCATGATACGCCAGATTCGAGCCTAAACCTCCGAGAGCCCTGCTCTTCAGACCCTATCCTACCCTATAGGCAGAGAAAGAACACCTCCGTTTACAGAGAGAGGTGTATGGGAGGCTTATAGGTGCTCCCACAGCTAGATTGTGCTAGAACATGGGGAAGCACGTGCAGCCAGTGCCAGGTCTGTCAGGACTCCTCCTGCCTACCACCCACGTAGGCTTAAAAGAGGTCTTGGAGGACAGCACCCCTGGTTCTTCACCTTTGACCCCACCCCTGATGGGCCTGTCTGGAAATCCAATTGCACTAATTCTGGATCCGCAGGCTAATTCCAGACCATAGCTAGACCATACCAGTGCAGAGACCAGCATGCCCACAGATCTAAGTTCATCTAAGTCTACCTGTGCCTTACATGTGTGCGCCACCTCTAGACCGGGTGCCGCATTCTCATTTCAAGTAGCCCACAGGGAGGGGAATTCAAGCTGAATTCTGACTCAGATGGAGGAGTCAGGGGCCATTCTGGACCTCTGGGAAATTTTATGCTTTTTTTTTATTTTTTAACCCTTAGGTGGGCATGAATCTAACTAAGCCTCTTTCTGTCATCACCAAAGTGTTTCTTTTCAGAGTCTAAGGGTTTATCCTCTTATGTTATGTATATGCATGTGTGTCAGTGTGGAGATATGTATATGTGTATGTATGTGTGTCTGTCTGGAGATATGTATATGTGTGTGTATGTATGTATGTATATGTGGGGATATGTGTATGTGTATGTATGTGTGTCTGTGTGGGGAAAAGTATATGTATGTACTTGTGTTTCCATGTATATGTGTATGTGTGTACATACGTGTCTGTGCAGGGATATGTGTCTGTGTGTACGTGTGTCTGTGTGGGGATATGTGTCTGTGGTGCATGTGTGTATGTGTGGGCATATGTGTATGCATGTGTGTATGTGTGGGAATTTGTGTGTCTATGTGTATGGGAGTATGTGTATGTGGGTACAAATGCCCCCAGAGACCAGAAGTGTCAGATCCCTCTGGAGCTGGGTTTGCAGGTGGTTGTGTGGCCCCTAATCTGAGTGTGGGGAACTCCAGTTGGGTCCTTTGCAAGAGCAATATGTACTCTTTACCTGAGCCATCTGTCCAGTCCGTGCTCTAATTTTCTGTTTAATATGTATCCACTGGACTAGCAGCAGGCCTGCCTTCAAGCTCTTGCTCAAGTTCCTGCCTGTCGTTATCATCTGGTGACACTGTTCTCTTCCCTGACTCCCTCCCTGAGAGGCTATGACAAGGAAGTATAAGCTACATAAACCCTTTCCTCTGCCAAGTTGCTTTCAGTGAGGGTGTTTTATCACTGCAATGGAAAGTAAACTAGAACAATATCCATGTTCTTGCCATGGCCAGAAGGACATTCTCAGGTTTACATTTCCTGAACGGCTGCTGTGTCCTCTTTGTGTTTAGAGTACTGTGTACTATTGCAATGGTTTCTATGTGCTGACACTCCACTTTGTTCTGGGAAGGGATGTGGAAGAGGCTTGCGGCCTTGGTAGCACGGGTAGCCATGAGGGATTGAGAACCATATGCTGTCATGGAAGCCGCACTATTCACTTAACTGGGAATGAGTGTCCGATCCCCAGAAGGAAATGCTTCTTCGTTTGCCCCCTGAGGACAGGTTCCATCCAAGTCAGAAAAAGAGATGGTGGGTTGATCTGGTTTTCAGATTTATTTCCATCTGAGAAAATAAGAGTGTTTGGCAAATGAGGAACTTTTTGTAAAATCCATGCCGTTTCATAATGAACCTAAAACCATGCTGTCAAACCCCACCCAAATGCATTTAAATCATGTTTTCAAGCTTTTCTTCAATCTCCGAGGTTACAGAAATGTTTTCAACAGTGAAGACACTGTTGTGAAAAGCAGAAGTGGGCTGAGGAGGGAGCCTTGTTTCTACCCTCTCAGTGGCAGGAAGACGCTGGCACAAAACCCACACCCTCTACAGCCTGCTGTGTACACTGCCGGCGTCATCTAGTGACCCTGTGCCACTATTCTCTCTGGCTCACCGGAGAGGCGCAGCTGCCAGACTTTCTGTACAAGAGTGAAATGTGACCTCTAGAGTCATGGCAGACCTGCCCTGGTCCCCACCCCACCCCCGAGCTGTATCACTGCCTAGTGTCCACATTCTCAACTGTACAGTGTCAGAGGGCCCAGCCTGGAGTGTCAGATACGTCTGTGTGGTCAGATCAGGGGACAAGCACACTGTACCACCCCAAATCATTCTCATTTCAGAAGCGGGCAGGAGAGCCTAGCTAGCTGTGTGGGAAACTGACCTGGAACCAAAGAGCACAGGTCTAACCCTTCCTAATTGGGTGACCTTGAGGAAGCTTATCACACACTCACACACTCGCCTGCAGTTTATTTGCTTTGTGACTATCTCGAATGGTGTAAAACTGATCGCTGTAAACAGTACAGTGGTGCCTGGCATCTCGTGTTCCATGTGTCATCCCCACAGCTCTCCACCCTCACCATCTTATCCCATTCATTCCCAGAAGTATAGGCCTGGAGACACATCCAAGGCCCCAAGGCCCTGAGTGTCAGTGTCCTTCTCCATGGCTTTGTAATGGTGTGAGCAGACACCTGGTGAACAAATAGAGAGTCCCGCTCTGCCAGTGCCAGAGAGCTGCTAAGCTAAGCTGAGATGTCCTTGGCTTCCAGCCAGCCATTGAAACAAGGCCAACTGGCCACATCTCCTACTTACCTCGAACAATGCTAAGGAAACCTCAACGTGGAGAGCCAGCTGGCCGAGTTCTGTGTAACCCCATCCTCCCCAGTGCTGAGCAGAGACAGATGCCTGCACACACACACCTGAACCCCTTTTCTGTACCTCTCTGCCTCCACTGCCCAGAGGAGCCAGGCCACTGTGGGTTTCCAAATCTGCATCCCGCGCATCTTCCTAAGTGCCTCACTTCTGTCTGCTTTACTGCAAGCCCATAGTGCAGCCCACCTCAGCTTCTCCCTTCTGGCTCAGCCCTTCTCCAGCGCAATAGCCAGACATCTCATCGGGCCTCTGTTCTGTTTGTAGGCCTTCATTAAGCGTTGTTTTGTATGTAGATGTTTCTCTTCTCCTGTGGTCCATGGGGTCTAGTGTGATGCGTCTCTGCTGGACTCCTTCCCTCTGGATCGCTCCTCTGTCCTCTGAATTTTGCACTGGTATATTAATTACTCTTCTCATGGTTCTGACAAATCCCTGACAATGAGCAGCTTCAAGGAAGGAAGGCTTACTTTGCCTTCCAGTTTGAGGAGACTAGTTCATTGTGGCCATCCTAGCTAGGGTTACTATTGCTGTGACAAAACACCATGACCAAGGCAACCTGTGGGTGTGAAGGGTTTATTTGAGCTTACACTTACAGGTAATAGTCCATCTCTGAGGGAAGTCAGGGAAGGGACTCACACAGAACAGGAACTTGGAGGCAGGAGCTAATGCAGAGGCCATGGAGGAGTGCTGGTTACTGGCTTTCTCCTCATGGCTTGCTCAGCCTGCTTTCTTATTAGAACCCAGGGATGGCCCCACCCACAATGGGCTGGACCCCTCTTCCATCAATCATTGCCTAGAAAAATGCCTTGCCAAATCTTATGGGGCATTTTCTCAGTTGAGATTCCCTTCTTTCCCAGCTTGTTCCCAAGTTGACATAAAAACTAGCCAGCACAATGGCCAAGAAAGCATGGCGGTAGGAACATAGCTAGAACATAGCTGGTCACCTTGCTATTCTTCAGGTCAAAGGGCTGACCAGTGTGCTTCTCAGCCAGACCTTGGTACCACCCATCTCCTGGCCTTGATGGACTAACACCACCTCCAGGCTTATCACTAACTGCAGTTCTTCCGGGAATTTATTTTTCTTGCCTATCCTCCATCTCCCCTCACTACAATGCAACTTACCTTGTGAGACTTTGTTCACTTCTGCAATTGCAGCATTTAGAGTGAGATCTAGCTCATAGCATTTACTTCAGATGTGCTGGCAAGTAAATATACAAACACGTATACTATCTGCCCCCTTCAGGCAAAGGCCTGATACACAGCAAGCAAAAACACAAAGGCTTAGTCCTTTGATGAGTGCCTAGATAACTATGAAAAATAAGAGTAATAGATATTCAGTGCCAGGATAGTGATACCCACTGGCCACCAGGAGTGTGCAAAGGAGGTCAGCATCATTTCAAATGAGTTTATCTAATAAGATGTCTAGGAGCAGACAGGATTTGAGTTGGGGTTTACAGTAGACAGAGATGAGAGATTCAAGTTGGAGCTTCAGGGTAAGGAAAGATCCAGACAGAAGGCTGCAGTAGAAAAGACAAGGGCAATTTGTGGTAAGGTCAGATGTGCTGAGCCAGGTGGTCCATTTAGGGCACAGAGAACAGTAGTCGGTGTTACTGTTGGAATGCCCTATGTGTAAACTAAGGCAGCTGGCAGGTCCAGAGTCAAAGCAGGTAGATGCAAGCCAGAGTGATCACTGGTGCTGGAGTTTGGTATTGGAGCACAAATGCATACTGGATGTAGGGTCAAACCTATTTCTTGGTACCCAAGGCCCTAGTCATAACAAGGTATCAAGCAGAATCAAGAAGAATCCAGTCCTTATGGGTGAAAACAGCCCAGGGAATTCACATGGGCATTTGCAAATACCAGATGGCAACTCACCTCCTTCCCAGATTCTTTTTCTTTTTCCTTAGTACCTGAGATCCATTATGGAAATAAACCTTGATGCTACAATAGAATGCTTTTTTTCCACTCTGATGTTTGTTTCCCAACAGAAAAGCTGTTCCATCTGGGCTATAGTTTTATTGTTGCCATATTCCCTTGCATAATTGTCCTCCTTCCTTCAAATCACTGGTCCCAGGAAATGATCCCGTTGCTTTTCTACCCACAAATGGATTGAAAACTAGTGGATGGCAGCATTGTCAAGGACACGGCGCTGACCACTTCAGTACAGTCAGATTAGTCCTATCCGATGGAAGTTTGAGGGTCTAGATTCAATTCCCAGCACTCATACAGTGGCTCAAAACCATCTGTAACTCCAGTTCCAGGGGATCCAATACCTTATTTTGGCTTCTGCAGGCA
Organism: Phodopus roborovskii; assembly: GCF_943737965.1. Classification (NCBI taxonomy): domain Eukaryota; kingdom Metazoa; phylum Chordata; class Mammalia; order Rodentia; family Cricetidae; genus Phodopus; species Phodopus roborovskii. Next base: position 105,310 of record NW_026125454.1, on the reverse strand, counting down.
CTAGGAATACACATGGTGCAAATATACCTGCAGACAAAAACATCCACAAACATGAAATAAAAATAAATACATTTTAAAAATAAATTAAAATTCCTCATCATAATCATCACCATCTAGAAAGAAACTGAAGAAGATATCTGGCATCAACATCTGACTACTACATGTGCACATATGTACATGATATATACCAATGCATATGTGCACACACACACATATATACAAAAATATATTGTTTTTGTGATGTTCCCACATGTATGTATATATATGTATATGTGTGTATGTATATATATGTGTGTGTGTTTGTGTATGTGTGTGTGTGTGTGTATGTATATATATATATATATATATAATATCAGTACTTTTTAACTCAAGAGTTTCCTACCAAGTTACTATGTGGCCATGCTCATTTTAGCAGCTGGTCTTCTGACAAGCTTGTGAAGAAAACAGGGAGGCAAAAAGCAGCCTCCTGATCAGGGCAAGAAGGGATTATCCAAGCCAACAAGATTCTCAAGATGCAGGGAACAGTGGCCTTCAAAATAGGACAGCTCAGGCAATGACAGAAAGTAGGACAGGAATTGTATCTATCCCATCTGTGTTCAGAAAGTCCACGCCATTGGTTATTACAGAATATTGCCACTCACTATGAAAATATGACATAACCCAGACTCCATCCATTTGCTACCACCAAAACAATCAAATGAAAGACACACATGTAAGGAGTAAGGTTTTTTTCTGCCAGCCGCCGAGTCTTGACCCGCCTCCGAGTCTTGTCCCGCCGCCATGCCAGCCACAAATAACACAAAGAGACTCTGTATATGATATAATCCTGTTGGCCAGTTACTAGTTTCTTATCGGCTAGCTCTATCTTAATTATTAACCCATTTCTATGTATTTCCACGTGGTCTTACCAAGAGCGGAGGAATGGCGGTTCTGTTCTCTCCAGACTCTCCATCTTGACCCCTCCTACTTCCTCTTTCCTCCTCATCTCCTAGTCCCTCCTATCTTCCTTTCCTATTGGCCAACAGTGCTTTATTCATTAACCAGTATGAGAAACATATACAGAATGGCATCTCCCATCACACACACACACACACACACGCAGATGGACCTATAGAAAATTTCAAAGTGCCCACATTTTCAGTGAACACGCACATTCTCAGAACCCTTCCCCAGGCTTGCAAGGACTGGCTGCCCCTGTGACTCCTGAGATACTGGCAGCTTAAGGATAAGAGTGATTTACTGCCCTGTGAGATGTGACCAGTAACAGGATATGAGGGTAAAGATGGCTGCTGCAGTGTCTCAAGCTGAACTTGCTCGTTCATCTTGTTGGCTTGGATAGTCCCTTCTTGCCCTGATCGGGAGGCTGCTTTTGCCTCCCTGTTTTCTTCACAAGCTTGTCAGACCAGCTGCCTGGCATCCTCACAGGGGCCCAGACGACCAGCAACAGCACATCCCATAACCTCCATAGAAAGACATCCATTAGTCCAGCTGGCTCTGGGTCTAGACATGAGGGGCGAGGTCCAGAAAACTGGAGCACAGTGATGTATGGAGCCACAGAGTCCTGCCATGAGCAGGGGGCACTGTTGTGAATACTCCAGAGTACTGCCATGATCAGAGGGCCCTGTTGTTGTGAATACTCCAGAGTCCTGCAGTGAGCAGAGGGCGTTGTTGTGACTACTCCACAAACAGGGAAGGGTAACCCTGTTCCACTCATTGCCACCTACTCCCTACTCCCACCACTTGGTGTCTCGGAGAAACCAAGTCTTGTTTGCATCTATTCAGTGTAACATTAGACAAAGATGGCCCACTGTCCCGCAGCCATCTGTCTCTGAGCTGGAGGATGCTGGATAGCCCATCAGTTTCCCAGCATCAGAAGATGGACAGGTGTTACAGAGCTGTTTCCCTTGCCTGCTCCTGGGCTTTTCTCAAGGCCTAAACTTCTGTGAGCCACATGGGATAGAGAAGTGGAGGCTGGCATCGGTGTGCTGTTAGGCCACACATAAATGGTGGTTATTAGTGTCACAAAGACAAGAGAGGCCAATGGGGGTGGGGGGGAAGCTTGTCCTCATAAAAAGTACAGAGACAGCACAAGATACCTTAGGAGAGGTGACAGAATGCACACGAGGACCTGGGTGGCTTGTGGATGTAGGGAAATCTACCATGCACAAGTCACCTGGGGCCAGCCTGAAACTGATTCTGAACAATCAGGTCCAGGGAGGGCCTGAGAGCATCCGCAAGTGACAGCCACGCCACTGTCCCCTCTGAGAAGCTCAGCCACGGATTGTCTCTGAGCAAGTAAACAACATAGCAGAACTCTGGGGACATTACAGATAGCAAATGTCCCACCGTGCCATAAGGTTTGCCCAGCTTGTACAGCTCAATCTCCCTACAGTGGGCTGAGAGATACTCCGCCTCAGTGATTAGCTGAAAACACCTCAAACTGCAGTCCAAGAGACCCAAGAGCTTTGAAGGGACTTGAGCTCTAGGCACTGAGTCAGAAGCAAGAATGTGAACCCTGGAGTTTTTATTGGGGTTCACCAATTGTGTGCCACCATTACTGTTCTCCCTGTGCTCACTTTACAACCCCCAGGGAACATGGTGTTCTGAATGTGCCATCCCAGTGACCTGGAATTCCCACCATCAGACCTGAGCATGACCCCTTGGGTGCCAGCACAACCCACTATCCGCCTTCCCTCCTCCTCAACCTCTTCCTCTCTGTCCCCCCTCCCTCCCCACTCGCTTCACTTTCTCCCTCAACAAGCCTGTGAACATTATCCCTGGTAGCCCATTAAAATAATGGCCAAGGCATACACATTTGCTCAAAGACATAAATAATGTGAATTTTATTCACTTTGTCAACACACAGGGGCAACCAGAAGTGACAGGTCTTGTTTCCCCTGCCATATGAGGGCTGTGCTAAACCAAGGTTTCTTCAGCTTTGCTGAAATTGTTCTCCCTTCTCCTCCACAGCCAGAAGACATTGGACAAGCACCCATCGTGAATGCCCCAGAAGGTGGCAAGGTTGACCTGGAAGCCTTCAGCCATTTTACAAAAATCATCACACCAGCAATCACCAGAGTGGTGGATTTTGCCAAAAAGTTGCCCATGTTTTGTGAGGTGAGGAAATGGCTCTTCTTTCTGGGCCACTTTTCACGATTGTTCCATTGATTATCTAGTGTGCAGGGTATTGTCTAACAGTAATCAGCAGAACGTCACGGGGGGGGGGGGGGGGGGGCACAGTCCGTGTAAACTGAGGATGCCTGCGGGGCTGCAGTTCAGTGGTGGAGCGCATGCATGACCTAGGGTCTGTCCCCAGCACTGTCAAAAGAAAAGAAAGGCCAGTGCTCCAATTATGCCTTCTCTCTTCAGCTGTCATTGAGAGAGAGAGACAATTTGCTTATCAAGTAGGTTGCCATGGTGTGAACTTACATCAATACCACTTCTACAGAATATTCCATAGAGCTGGCTATGCAGTGAAAGACTCTCACTGTCTCTGTAGAGTTTCCCTCTTTCCCACAAGCTCATTCACTTGCCCCTCTGAGGCCTGGGAAACACAACCAGCAGAGCCATGCTTTTCCTCAGAGACACTTCCTCCCTCATTTAGCTCGTCTCCTTCCCCATCTCAGCTCACTTCCTGCCTCATTTTGACAGCCCCACCTTGCAGCAGATGAAAACAGAACCACTGCAGGGTGTAGACAAGAACCCTAACCATGTGTGTTGGTGTCTTCTGGCTTGAGTCACATCACCCTTATGATGAGACTTGTAGTGGTGTCTTTCCATCGTAGCCAGAGCAGAAGGCCAGAGCAGTGGCTGAGGGTAGGAACTGAGAAGGCAAAAGCATTTGTCACCTTCTGACCTTGGACATTTTTAAATTAACATTTATGAGCATCCCAGACAAGGAAATAAAATAGTACCTGTTCTAGTTTCCTTTCTGTTGCTATGGTGAACATGATCAAAAGAAAGTTGGAGGAAGAAAGGGATTATTTGACTTACACTTGGGGAAAGTCTGGGGAGGAACTTGAGGCTGGGAACCATGAAGGGACACTGCTTACTGTTTCACTCACTGGCTCATATTTAACCAGCTTCTCACAGGCCAGGACCACCTGCCTGGGGAACAGTGCTGCCCACAATGGGCTGGGCCCTCCTTCATCCATTAAAAATCAAGGCCATCCCTCATAGGCATACCCACAAAGCAACCTGATAGGAATGGAGACTCAGTTGAGTCTCTTCAGGTGACTGTGTCACATTTACAGATAAAGTTAACAGTGATCATCCACCGCCACAAAGTAGCCCTGCCAACAGTTGGGAACAAATGTTGATCTGCTATACACATACTTACACATGTACACGCACACCACTTAGACATGCACACACACATACACACACACACCACACCACTTACACATGCACACATACATACACACATACCCCACACCACTTACACATGCACACACACACACACTTACACATGCACACACACCCCCCACACCACTTAAACATGCAGACATACGTACACACACGAAATATAAATTTGCTAATACACCAAGCCCTACGTTCTGCTTATAAAACTGTTCTTTAGCATTTTATTAGAGAAATGGGCCTAACTATAAGGATTCATCTCATAAACATACCGAACCCCATAACAAACACCAAGAATTAGAAATGCTGAGAGCCCCTCAGCCCAGGGTACCAGGTTCTTCTCAATGGCAGGGTATCATTCAAAAATCCTTTCTCAAGGTGAATTTGATGGCCACATGGCATTCCAAGAATCTGCCCCAACATCTTCTGGTCTCATTCTCATTGGGCCTTCCATCCGTTTCCCTTTTTCACTAATAAAACTGGCCGTGGTGAATGTTCTGATGACTGTGCCAGGCTAACAGCACCCTTTCCTAAGGGTGAGTCCCAGGTAGGCAAATGAAGGACCAGAGAGTTCTTTCACCTCTTAATGTCCTCAGTGTGTGTGCCTGTCTGCCAGGAACCTGTGTACCCTGGCTCTTACTGAGTCTGCCCCTTGCCCTTTTCATTTGTTGGGCTGGTCCTCTGTTCTTGGCTTTCCTCCCCTTTCTTCCTTCCTCCCCTCTCTCTCTCTTTCTCCCTTCCTCTTCCTTCCCTTTCCCTCCCCCCGCCACTGTGTGTGTGTGTGTGGTGTGTGTGTGTGTGGTGTGTGGTGTGTGTGTGTGTGTGTGTGGTGTGTGTGTGTGGTGTGTGTGTGTGTGGTGTGTGTGTGGTGGTGTGTGTGTGTGTGTGGTGTGTGTGTGTGTGTGTGTGGTATGTGTGTGTGTGTGGCGTGTGTGTGTGGTGTGTGTGGGGGGGGGTGTGGTGTGTGTGTGTGTGTGTGTGTGTGTGTGTGTGTGTGTGTGTGTGTGTGTGTGTGTGTGTGTGTGGTGTGTGTGTGTGGTGTGTGTGTGTGGTGTGTGTGTGTGTGGTGTGTGTGTGTGGTGTGTGTGTGTGTGTGTGTGTGTGTGTGTGTGTGTGTGTGTGTGTGTGTGTGTGGTGTGTGTGTGTGTGTGTGTGTGTGTGTGTGTGTGTGTGGTGTGTGTGTGTGTGTGTGTGTGGTGTGTGTGTGGTGGTGTGTGTGTGTGTGTGTGTGTGTGTGTGTGTGTGTGTGTGTGGTGTGTGTGTGTGTGGGTGTGTGTGTGTGTGGGTGTGTGTGTGTGTGTGTGTGTGTGTGTGGTGTGTGGGGGGGTGTGGTGTGTGTGGTGGTGTGTGTGTGTGTGTGTGTGTGTGTGTGTGTGTGTGTGTGTGTGTGGTGTGTGTGTGGGGTGTGTGTGTGGTGTGTGTGTGTGGTGTGTGGGGGGGTGTGGTGTGTGTGTGTGTGGTGTGTGTGTGTGTATGGTGTGTGTGTGTGTGTGATGGTGTGTGTGTGTGTGGTGTGTGTGTGTGTGGGTGTGTGTGTGTGTGTGTGTGGTGTGTGTGTGTGTGTGTGTGTGTGGTGTGTGGGGGGTGTGGGGGGGTGTGTGGTGTGTGTGTGTGTGTGTGTGTGTGGGGGTGTGTGTGTGTGTGTGTGTGTGGTGTGTATGTGTGGTGTGTGTGTGTGGTGTGTGTGTGTGGTGTGTATGTGTGGTGTGTGTGTGTGTGGTGTGTGTGTGTGTATGGTGTGTGTGTGTGTGTGGTGTGTGTGTGTTGGCTACAGGTCATAAAGGCAAAGGAATTTTGTTGATTTTAAGTTGGCCACTTGAAGCTAGCCTGCCAGTCACACAGCAAGTGCTCTTCCAATGACCACCAGAAATGTTAGTGTTCACTTTTTAATATAAAATCTGTATGAATCACTGAAGAGATGTTTGAGATAATTTATAAAGAAGGAAAGACAAAAGACTCTACCTCCACTCACAGCAACCAACATGCACTTTATTCAATGGCATGGGTAAAAAGCTGCTTGGAACTTTCCAATCCAGGGCTGTAGCAAGCTTACCTTTCCAAGTTCCTGACAGTAATATAACATATTTCACCATCAGAATTCCATCTCAAATTTTCCAAAAAAGAAGAATTTTTACAGCATGTTATAAGTGTTTGGGGTTGTCTAGGCCTCTACTATATGTTTTCCTCTCAGAAATCCAAAAGAAGAAGATGAATGTTGTGGGCCCTGAGCTCCTTACAGAGGGAATGAACATCTCAGGTGGGGATATTGGCAGAGGCAGTTTAATGCATCTGCCATTTGAACTCTGCCTGTGGTTCTTACTCTGCAAATATCCAGACAACCCCCCAAAGTGGCTGGTAGTACACCAGGGCTCTGTGAGGACTGGTGTCAGAGCTGCTTCATAAGAACCCCTGCTGGAGTGTGTCATCTTACCATCAGCCAGATGATCTTCCAAGCAGACAGGAAGACTCAGGGCCACTGTGACTGCCTGTCAGGTGGCTTTTGGAAGTTCTCACAGTGAGAACATTGTGGCTTGTGCCTCTGAGGTGTGTGCCCACATACTTACAGATCTCATCAGGATCCTGCAGACCTCTTGGAGGAAAAGGCATCTGGCTCAGTTTCTAAACCACTGATGATGCTTTGCTAGTGCTTCTTTTAGCTGAGTTTGAACCAGTCTTCGGCACTTTATCTATAAAGGCTTGCTGACCTGCCCAAGTTCACAGACTCCATAACATGGGAAAGAAAATAGCTGGCTTTATCTAATTAGAAATTTTGCAATGCTGGGGAGTGGAGATGAATGTAGCTTTTCTGGTAGAGTGCAAGCCTAGTTCTGGGTTCACCCCCAGCACCACATAAACTAGGCAGAGTGGTGGTGCATACCTGTAATCCCAGCATCCATATCTCAAGTTCAGTATCAGCCACATAGGGGGTTTGAGCCCAACTTGACTCTGTGAGACCCTGTTCCAAAATAAGAAAGGAAGAAAAGAAGGGAGAGATGGAGGACAGGAAGGAATGAGAGGAATGTGGGGGGAGGGAGATTTCCTATTACTGCTGAATGGTTCTTCTCAAGAGTGGGCTCAGCAGGTAGTGTGGGCATTACCTGGGATCTTGGGAGACACTGAGGCAGGACCCACAGGCTGCTCCTGGGGAGCCCACAAAGAATTGTGGGGGAACTGAAATGGATTCACTTTGTTCTCTCCAGCCTGTCCCCCTGCTGTCTGTAACCAAGCCCAGGCTTCCCACCTCCAAGAATTCGATTAGGAGTACAAGTCAGGACCTAAACAAAAGCAAGTCTCTGAGAACAATAATAGACTTGATAGGCATCGATGCCCTTTTCTGGTAGAGAAGTAAAAGCACTTTAACGCTGAATGGTACTGTGACTGGCTGAGTGTGGACTGCTCAGGGTCTTCCACACAGCTCAGTGGGATTGCTTTTAGTTTCAGAAAATAACTGGACTAGTCAAGAGTTCCCATCTCCAGAAAGAAGCTGCACCAGTTACAAGGACAACTTCGACATTAAGTTCAATTTGCATATTCATTGTTACAGAAATTTCATCATAGCTTAGGAATTGAGAAATGTGTGTTGGCCTTGAATAGAGCTAGTTTCAAATCCCAGCCTCGTCTACAAAACATCCCTGTGCCACCCACATACTAGCATGGTACACTTTGAGTGCCTGTTTTTTACACGCATGAATGAAACTGGACTGTCCCTCCCTGTACTACTGTGAAGTGTAACTAAAATGACTGTGTGATCTTGGCATGAAACCCAAGTTGTAACAGTTATTCAGACCTTTTCAAATGATTCAACACTGAATTCTTCTTGAACTTTCTCTCCAACCCCAACAAAACACAAATTTCTGTTTTTACTGTTTTGCCACACTGAGTTCTGCCATAAAGTTTTATCAGCCTTTTGTCATAAAATCTAATTTTGACATGGTGACCCAATGACCTTTAAATAACCTGATATCTGAACAGAAAGATCTTATTTGTCCATCGACTCTGGTACCTATCACCAAGATTAGAAACATGGGAGCCACGACCAGGACACCCGAATTCTGCCTTACCTCTGCCCTTGGTTTGCTGGTTTGACCATGAGCAAAGCTTGTGTATCTCCAGGCCGCCTTGGGCACTCGCATCTGGCTTCAGCCTCCTAGTTTTGTTCCTCCTGAGATACTTGGAAGTAAATCTCTTTCAAAAAAAAAACAGAACAGCATGGCTGCCAGCTGAGCAGAGCAGGCAGAATATTACAGAACTACCCAACAACAAAAAAGATGAGGCCTGAACCACGCTCAGCGCCACTTTCAAGAAGAACTACAGTACAAACTCTCAAATACAGGGGTGACTAACAGAGGCCTCTGTGTGACTGTAACACCGCGGGAGACCTGTGGTAAAAGAAATGTAAACTGCTGAGATTAGGGTTTCTAAAGCGGTGGTTGGCTGCTGAGATGACTCAGCAGTTAAGAAAGCTAGCTTCTCTCCCAGAGGACCCAGATGCAATTCCCAGCACCCACCTGACAGCTCACAATTAACTATGCCTCTAGTTCTAGGGGATCCAATGGCCCTTCCGGTTCACAGACATAAGTACAAGAAAAACACCCATATACATTAAAAAAAAAAAAAAAATAGTCGAAGTCTGGGCATACTGTTAGATACCTGTATGTAGTCTCAGCATTCAGGAGGCAGAGGCAGGAGGATTGCCACAAGTTTGAGGCTGGTTAGTCTGATTAGTGAGCTCCAGGTCAGCCAGCACTCCCATAGGAGACTGTCTCAAAACAAATCATTAGAAGATGGTTGTAAGCTTCCCCCAGGTAGAGAATGAAGGCTCAGGTCAAAGAGGTCACAGTTGCTCTGCCCACACAGTGGCCAGCGCTGGTCTTGTTCTGTGCTGATGTGTGCGCCTCTTTGCAGCTGCCGTGTGAAGACCAGATCATCCTTCTCAAAGGTTGCTGCATGGAGATCATGTCCCTTCGAGCCGCTGTGCGCTACGACCCAGAGAGCGAGACTCTAACCTTGAACGGGGAAATGGCAGTGACACGAGGCCAGCTTAAAAATGGGGGTCTTGGGGTGGTGTCAGATGCCATCTTTGACTTGGGCATGTCTCTGTCATCTTTCAACCTGGATGACACGGAAGTTGCCCTGCTTCAGGCCGTCCTGCTGATGTCTTCAGGTGAGTGTATGGAGTCAGTGGGTGTGAAAAGCGCTTCAAGGGTCTGGTGCTAATGCAAATCATTTAATGGGTGTTGTCTGTATTCCATTAGTTAGCTTTGGAGTCTTAGCTGGATCTCCTTCAGCAAGAAACTAGAGGGGTCAACAGACAGGGAACCGAGTGCAGGGTAGCTAGAATCTGATGCTGAATAATTCTGACTGGCCTGAAACCCCCCTGGAGTCCACACTGGTCTCTCCCTCCAATGCTCTTTGAACCTGTTTATGGAAACAGTCATAGCTGTGGTATATCAGTGTGTGTTCCCGTGGCATTGGACTCTGACAGAGCTAGCTTCATATCCTTGCCTCTCCCACAAAACCCACCCACTTCATATGAAGCCCCAACCAGCATGTTATCATCCAGCTCCCTGTGTTTGCACATCTCTAAATAAAGTTGAAATTAGAATATTTACCTCATGTATTACTGTGAAGGTTAGCTAAGGCACTGTGTAAATCTTGGCATGGTGCCCAGGTCAGCTAGGGGAAGTGAGGGAGGAGCAACGGAAACCCTATGAAATGGCTCTCTTAGGACAGAGGAACTCACCCACCCTTTCCAGCCTCAGGCTTCACCCATGCTAAGTATGGACATGAGTGACAGCACCACCCTGTAGAATGCTGGCTCAAGTCTTAGTTTCCTCCTACTGTATAGCACACCAATCCAAAACCAAGTGCCAGCCGTTGACGGCCTACACCTTTTATCCCAGCACACAGGAGGCAGGCAGATCTCTGGAATTCAGGGCCAGCCTGGTCTACACAGAGATTTCCAGGACAGGCTCGAAAGCTACAGAGAAAAACAAAACAAAGAACTGCAGCTGAGCCGTGAACACCTATAGAGGCCTCTCCTAACAGCCCTTCCTCTGCAAGAATACTTAGACTTCTTATGTGCTGGGTCCCAAGGGGGAGGAATTCAAGCATGTGAAAGCAAAAGCTCACCAGACTTAAGTCCCACAGCATCCCTTCAGCAACATTTACCAAGGAGTCCTAGCTCCAGCCAGCACTCAACATTCTAGCTCACCAGTCACCCCACCAGGGAGGACATGATGCTCTCTTTAATCTGCCATCATATTTTTAACCAAGCTCAATTGCCTCTCAAAACTCTAGCTCCCAGAAGTGAAGGTGTCATGACAGAGCTGACACTATCCTGTTTTTATTTATGTCATAATAAATAAATGCAAAACACACTGCATTATTTAAGAGAAGCTAGCTGGTCTTGAAATAAAGAAAATTACTTCAGGCTATCTTCTTCATTTCAGAATATAACTTTATTTACTTAGTACTTGTCATTTTGTTCTGTCACTATCTGCTTAACTTTCCTATCGATCGCTCTGGTCTAGTTATCCTTTAGGTCATAGATGTGTCTAATCAGTGTTCAGTAGACTCCAAAAATTGTTTATTGGATATGTGGCTAAATACAGAGCCACAGATCCTGGGTCACAGACACCTTGAGAATTCTTCTTTATTGAGCTGAATCTTGCCTAGTACTTTTAATCTTGTCTAGAAACTCATTCCCTACAGACAATTTAGGTATGGAAGGTATATTAAAAGCAATAATATTTCAAATTATTTTTGTGGAAATTTTCAAATACACTGAGCCCTCTTGGTGACTTGGGAGAAACTCCCGGGGACTCCGTTTTCCCAATATCTGCTGTTCTCATCCTGTGTAACCCCCTTCCCTGTGCCTTCCTTTTAACAACTAGAATCCAGCAAATTCAGTGTTACCTCATATGATTCTACACGTAACATGAATTATTGCTACTAGACTTATTCTACAGGAACCTGCGTGGTTTCATGAGAGTTGGCATACATCAGGAGAAAGCTCAGTGTACAGCTGGTATCCAGGCTATAACCAGTGGCCACTTTTCCCTGAGTCCTTCATGAAATACAGAGTACTCAGAGAAATAAAATTTGGAGCCCCTCTATGGGCTGCCTTTGTAATACAGCCTCTCTCTAAAGTGACCCCTTAAAATAGAAATTGTATGTATGTGGGAAATACAGTCATGGAGGGAATAAAAGCAAGTTTTAGCTAAGTCATTATTGGTACAAAGACACGTTTTAATAATGTTGATTTACGTGAGGAGAAAGTTATTTCTTCTGACTGTGTGCCCTAAGTAAGTCTCAGAGAGAGAGAGACAGAGAGAGAGTCTAATCTTAATACCTCTGCAATACTTGCTCCCCTGTTTTTAACAAGGAAATGCTCAAGGGCACAAAATCTTCAGTAAGAACCTTTGCCTTTAATGAAGGAACTTTTATTATTTAATAAGTTTTTCTCCATGTATTTGTTTTCACGATTATCATCTGTTTATGAAAAATGAATTGTATTACTGTGTAATAAGACATTTCCTCTGGAATACCAGATCTACCCAGCAGTGCACCACCCCCTCCAGAGCTACCCATTTCAGCACCCCACCCCACCCCACCCCCTCCAGAGATACCCATTTCAGCACCCCACCCCATCCCCTCCAGAGCTACCCATTTCAGCACCCCACCACACCCCCTCCAGAGATACCCATTTCAGCACCCCACCACACCCCCTCCAGAGCTACCCATTTCAGCACCCTACCCCATCCCCTCCAAAGCTACCCATTTCAACACTGCCCCCCACCCCCTCCAGAGCTACCCATTTCAACACTGCCCCCCCCAACCCCTCCAGATCTACCCATCTCGACTGTCAACTGGCCTCTGGTATTCTACCATCCATGCTGCATTCTCCCCATTTCTGGGAGCAGTGAGGTCCCCAGATCTGGAACTGCATCAGACAAGCTCCCTCCTTCCACTTCTAAACTTATATCCATCTTCTTCCTCCCCTCAGATCGCCCAGGGCTGGCCTGTGTTGAGAGAATCGAGAAATACCAAGACAGTTTCCTGTTGGCCTTTGAACACTATATCAATTACCGAAAGCACCATGTGACACACTTTTGGCCCAAACTCCTGATGAAGGTGACAGACCTGCGGATGATTGGAGCCTGCCATGCCAGCCGTTTCCTCCACATGAAGGTGGAGTGCCCCACAGAGCTCTTCCCGCCTCTGTTCTTGGAAGTATTTGAAGACTAAATGGACTGGACAGGTTCTTGTCATTCCTGCATCGCTACTGGATGTCCTTTCATTCCACCTCTAGCTCTTTTTGTTGTGGTTTCCTTGTTTCTTTGTGTTGGGTAGGATCATCAGGGGGTCAGTGGGTCATCAATGGCATAGACTGGGATGAAATTGTCTCTTGAATGTGGGTCTTTGTAACTGTTGCATTTTGTTCTCCAGTCAGTGTGAATGCTTTGGAGGGTTTACAACAGTGGAGATTGAGTAGGGGACAATCATTAATCTCACCAGCACCAAGCCATCACCAGCTCCCATCTGTCCCTGGTCAGCAACTCAAGCAAGCTAAACGGTACTGTAGAAGACTAAAGAAGCCTTAAAACCAAGACCACAGTCATCTTGATCCAGTTCTGATGTTTGCAGGGCGAAGCTGGCAGAGCATGCCCTCCCATCCCCCCCCCACACACACACACACATGTGGCTTTCGGCATGTAAGGGTTGGAAGCAGATGCTACTTACTCAGGAGCTCAGTATTTTCAGCAGCACCCCTATTCTCCAAGCATCATGACTTGGAATGTGTGGGAACAGTCACACCATAACAAATCAGCTTTCCTTTCCATGGCCTTTTGTGACCTTGTGATTTACTTCACATTGGACAAGTGTATGACGAAGTCATGCTGGTATTTGACTAGTTTGAGGCCACAGGGAAAGTCTTTCACTTGACATGCCCACAGAGTTTGGAAATCTTCATCAATGTTACAAGCATAGCTTCCCAAATGCAAGTGGTATTACCTCAAGCAGGCGGTGTCTTCACAGCTTGGATAGATTCATAAGCCATTCCCACAAAGCTCAAGCCTGTTTACAGAGTGCTGCCCCTCTCCGGTGGCCTATGACCAGTCCTTTCCCCAGCTCACAAAGGTCTTTATCCAGGTTGTCAGTTGAGCTGATGACATTTCCCTAGGGGTTAGATCTTCCAATCAGGGAGGGAGACACATGTTGAAGTTCTAATCTTGTTTGGAAAAAATCCCTGGGAAAGATCTCAGTGCAGGAACATTCTGATTCAAAGCAAATGCACTACTCATGGGTGTAGGCTGTGCCATGGCTGGACGATGCTTTACCCAGTCTTGGATACAGATTCACAAATATCTCCCACCCCCACCCCCCAATACCCTCCACCTCCCTTCCATATTCTTTGGCACTAAACAGCTCGACTGTCTCTAAACACTAATTCTTCTGTATCTTATACATCATTACACTGGCAAATAGTCCTCATAAAACAACTGCAGACCACACATAAGAACACACTGTTACCTTTGCTGTCTAGCCCTACCCCTAATGACCAGCATAGAGTAGATGTTCCTGAGAAAGCAGTAGTGACAACTTCTCTGCAAACGGGTAAAGAATGTACCCATGCAACTGAATGTACCCATTCTTCACTGACAGAGCAGATATGAACTATCCCTTTGCCTGCCTTTCACTGCCTTATCCTGGAAATATTGGGGAACACAAGCCATATCAGCAAGAGTTACCTAGAAGCAAAGGAGAGCAAGTCACTGTGAAAAGTGAGAACACTCACTTGCTTTCATTAGGCTTGGGGGGAGCATCCTTGGCCTCCCTGGAAGTCAAGGCACCTGACTTCTAATTTGTGCCCTACAGCCTGGTCAGTTTAGGAATTCACAGTTTCAATTTTCTTACTGGGTAAATAAGTCATTCTCCTTAAGTCCTTCTTATTTTCTCTGTTGTATGATTCTCCAGTAAAGATGGGGAGGGGGGATTCTTCAAAGATTCCTTTCATATTCAAAGGTGTAGCTTTATCAGACAAAAAACAAGGCCCATTCACAATTAAAGAATGTATTTGGCTTTTATTCAAAATGAGAATTGACTCAGAGGAAGGCAAAATGGCCTTGGAAGTCCCCAGAGCCCATGAAAGTAGCCTAGGGAGAGGGCATAAAAGTGCACTAAGCACTTAGACTTCCCGGGTAAAGGAAACAACAAGGCACTGTAGACTTGGTGTAGAGATTAAAATAGAAGCAAGAAGCTCCATAGATTCATGATCAAACATCTGTCAAGGGTTTACTTTCTCAGGCAGCCTCCTCCCTCACAAACTTCATTAAACATCTGTTTCCTCTGTCAGCTCTCCTGGAGAACCTCTGTCCAGGCAATCAAAACAAGCTCGCTGAGAGGCAAGTTCTCCTTCCAAAAGGAGAGAGGGAAGGCAGCAGGCGAGTCCTGTACAGGTGCATGGACTTTTGGGACACCAGAGTTCTGAGGAAGTTTCCAGATTCTGGCCATGTCCAAAGGACCTCAGACACCAGGATTCCAGCGTTAGTGCAGGGTTTAGATCAGGGTCATTCAGAGTCCTGTAGGGGATTTTAGCTATCACTGGAAACTAGCCCAATCCTGGGCCAGCCAGCCAGCCCCAGCTCATGATCCTCGCCCTGTAAAGGCTCACCTTCAAGGGGCAGGCCCTGCTCTAGCAAGCATGTTGAAGGCTGAGCATTCGTACTGAATAAGATATGCAAGCTTCAGTCTTCTGGTGGGAAGGAACTGGAACACCAGGAAGTCAGAATGACTGAAGTCATGCCCTCCTCTGGGAACTTCTTTCTGTGAAACTAGATTGTGAGCGATTGGCTCCCAATCTTTTTCTTTTCTTTTCTTGTCCAGACTTTCAAATCAAGTGTGGATGTGATAGGGGAAAACCTTCAAACCTGCCCCACTGTCAGGGGGAGGGGACATTCCAGTCAAGGACAACATGCCCATCCTGCTGGAATGCTCACTTTCAAATCATATGTATGGATGGGAGGGCTGTGCACATGCAACAGACGTGTGTGTGTGTGTGTGTGTGTGTGTGTGTGTGTGTGTGTGTGCACGTGTGTGCATACGTGTTTGCTCCCTCAAGTGTACTTCAGTGTCAATGTGCAGAACTTCCAGAAACTGGAAGAAAAAAGACCGACTTCTATAGATTCTGCTGAAAACACCATGTGCCGCCTCTGAGCTTTTTCTAGTGTGATAAGCCTCAGCCCAGCGCATCCCCCTCCTGTGGTCCCAGTGTCACCTCCATCCCAGTGCAATCTCAGAGAGCCAGGCTGCCTCTGCTCGCTCTGCAGTGCGCTTCTCACGTTAACCTGCAGGCGCCAAGCCTTGATCTCACACTCAGCCCTCCCCAACCCAGCCTCACGACCTGCTGGGCCTCTTCAGAGCATGTCATTGTCAGTAAGACATCTTCATTCTGTGGGACTCAAACCTATCCATGTCATATTGACCTTTTGCTGCATGAGTCATAAATTATGAAATCAGTCTTACGGTTTTCGAGATGTAGCCAGCATTTTGTAAGACTAAATCTTTTCCATGAACTTAATTTAAGTGAATAACCAAACCACAGGTCCTCCTCAAAATAAGAGGTGACAGACAAGTGAATCTCTTTATCCTTTCCAATGGCGATGGCATCAGGTCCTAAAATAAGCTCATAATTTCCTGTTATTTTAATAATGTGGAAATATTAGCATTGTGTTTCTTTTGATAGTGATAGACTGATCCATATTTAAATTTTATAGAGAAGAAATTTTATTGTACTGTGATGTAGATATTTATTATCCAGGTAAGGATTTGCCCGGTGTGTATTTTTTACAATTGAAACATTTTACTTTAATCTTTAAAAAAAAAAAAGAAAAAACCACACACACACATACAAAAAAAAGGAGAGAGAGAGAAAGAGAGAGACTAGGAAGAAAAAAGGTTTGGCCTTATCACAGAATTTTTACTGTGTTGTATAAATGTTTGCAAATGAAAAATTACACATTTCTAGTGTGTTTCCACATTAGTTAACGCCGCCTTCAGGAGCAATATTGTGCAGGTAAACACTGATTGTGGCTTTCTGTTGCACAGCTCAAGCTGACCCACCTTATGCACAAGACAATCAAATGTGAGTCTTTCCTCTGAGAATGCAGACAGTGCTCAAGAGGGCACAATGTGAGACAAAGCAAGAGGCTGTAGGCAGGCAATGCACTGATGGGGAGAGGTGGTCAGGGCACGATGCCACTTCCTCCCTTTGGTTGCTCCTTGTGACTTTGGCGTCTCTCACCTGACGTCATATAGCCAAAGTAGTTCTCCATGCTTTCTTCAGAAAAGACGACTCTCTTTTCCATAATGTTTCATGCCCTGGGAAATCAGGAAAAAAAAAAAAAACAAATGGTACAAAATAGAGAGGTTTACAGTCAGTGGAGGATTTGTGTTTTGCAAACAATGTTAAGGGATATTGCTAGATTGGTAATATTTTTTTCAGCCTAAAATTGTTGAAATCTGTGATCAAAATGTTTTAAACTATCCAAAAAGAAAATTTGTATATTTGGGGAAAATGGATTTTTACATAGCTTTTGTATGCAGATATTAAATTGTAATTATGAATATAGTGGGCATAGATACTCATAAGCTTAAATTCTAAAAAAGAAAAAAAAAGAAAAAGCTTACAATGGATATACTTGCCTGTCTCTTTCTTTAAATATTTCTGGATAGAAGGACTGCCTGCTCATCCCACCTTAGCACTAAGGCAGTGAAGGAATCCTGAATACAAGGTACATCTATTGAGGTGATCAAGTTCACCTTTGGGAAGCATGTGGAGGGAGGGGAGATACACAGACTGACTGACATCATCAAATCACCCAGCAGAAACCTAAGGAAGCTTCATTAAAGCACTCAGGTGGAGTTCTCAGAGGAGCCTGTGCCTTAGAACAATTACCACCATAAAGATAGCAGCATCAAATCGGGCTTGCACACTGGAAAAACCAATGGGGAAGTTGAGGCAGTCAAGGAGAGCTTTTGATTAAACTTTCTCTCCAAGACTGACTTCCCACAGCTAAACTCCGGCTTCTGTTTCCCACTGTGCATGCTTCTCTACCACTGGATGAGCTGTAGCTAAGTCTTTTGATTTTGAAATGATGCCCAAGAGTGATTTATCTCCCAGCTGTGTTTAAGGACTCAGGTTTTTACTTTACCCTCCTGTGTCTCAAGGACATGGTAATTTCACTCTTAGGCTGCCTATCCCCAGACAAGGAACCTTGGAGGACTCTTTGATATAAGCATGCTTGGGTCTGAAAGAGGGGCCACCCCACAGAACAGGGAGTGGTTCAATCAAGGAAAAAAGGTTTTCCTGAATATTCTCTGATGCTTTGTAGAAGTCAGTGGAAATGTTTCTTCCCACGTGAAACATCACTGAGTTCAAGGCCTTTGGGTATGAAGTAAAGTGAAGAACATTGTCTTCTTTCGGGCTGTTAGCTACTATTTCCTTTTCATTTTCTTGCACACAATGCATTGCATGAAAAAAAAAAGAAAAACAAATCTTCAAAATAACAAAATCAGGCCTTCTAGTGCACACAGATGGGGGTGAGAAAAAAAACCACTCATCAGTGTTACTCCAAGTCCCAAAGAAATGCCTCCTACTTGCAGCAGACACACACATCCCTGTGTGTTCTCTGGGTTCTGTGACTCCCCCAGTCGGTGTTCTGAGTCCTAAAGACATCTCTTAGGTTTCCTTTTACTGCCTGCACTAAAGCCAGACAGGACCTTTGTGATAATAACACATCAGGATGTGGAGGTGCCTACGATCCCTGAGGGACATCACTGGTAAGTGAATTACTAGTTGGTTTTCAGAAAACTCTCCTGGTTCCCCCACACATTAACAAAACACCATTCAGTGGCTATTTGGCACTTTAGAACCCCAACATCTATCTAAAATGATATGTTGGTGTTTTTGCTCCCCAGCCCCCGGATCTTCACTGTAATGCCAGGTTGTGTAAAACAGGCCAGCCTTGTATGAACAACTACCCTGTCCCAAGAATCAAGCTTCACCCCTTCATTCTACCTCTAATCCTCCAAAGCAAGTACGAAAGTAAGTTTTCTGGTGATAGAGTAATGCAACCCTGCTGTGGTGATGTTTGCTGCTTACCTTCCAAAACTGCTCACCTACCCCACTACAAACAAACAAACTTAACCACATATACCTGAAGAAAGGCTACCTCGCCCCTCAGTAGACTAGATCCGTTGCAAATGCACTCACTGGGGTTATAGCATGAATAGTGACTTCTCTTTGTGGCACTCACTTATATATTATCCCAATGGTTTCTAGAGTCCTAACCAAAAGGTAGCTAGGTTTTGTTTTTGTTTTTGGAGATAGTCCCTGGCCGGTCTTGAATTCACAGAGATGTGCTTGCCTCTGCATCTTCCCACCCCAACTGCTGGTATTAAAGGTATGCACCATCATACACTAAGGTGTTTTGTCTTATGAGCATTTGGAAGTCAACTTTTGGAAAAGCTAAGATGTATGATAGAAGGAGAATTTATAGCAATGCATCTGACTTACAAGAGGAGACAACATGCTATATCACTCTCAACTTCAGATAATAAAATTATTAGCAAATGAATGGTACAGGTAAATTTCTCGGAAAAGGGAGATCAAACCATATTGATATGCAACTGTAAAGCCCCAAAATGAAAGGAATCCAATAAGAGCAAAAATATCCCTTGCTTCATAGGTTCCTGGGGCTGATCTACTTAGTTTCAAAGAACTGAGGGTATTTTTTTTAATATTTTTATTTGTTCCTTAACAATTTGATGTATGCATACAATCTTGATCATATTCCCCAGCTTCTCTTCTACTTACTCTACCCCCTACAACAAATTCCCCCTCACACCTTAGAATGTCATCTTTTTGTTAATAGCCCATGTAACAGGCCCCCAAACCTTAACACAACTAACACCATAGGGGAGTACCATTCAAGCCTTGGAAGCCACCATATAGGTAGCAAAGCCTGTCAAAAATAGAACAAATACCTAGTTCATCAATGTCCATAGTTCTGGGAAAGTCTCTAAATGTACTAACCTTGCTTTTTTAGCTTATGTAGTTCTGCTTCTGGCTAACTGCTCTTGCTAACTGAGGTGTGTCAACCTAGGGTGTGGTTTTTGTAATTAAAAGCTCATCCTGAGAAAGGCTTGGGACTACACTGAGGTCCTGAACACCCAGTGTAGTTGCTGGCTGTCTAATAAAGACTTTCTATTGGCTTAAACCTGTGTCTGAGTGGTCTTCTCTGGTGGACACCTCACAGCATTTCTGGAGGCCCCAGCAATATTCTCCAGATACCAGACCTCAAGTCAAAGTCTCAAAGTGGATAGGAGTACAGTGGTCAAGGGAATCCTAGGAGGTACACAACTTCATATGTACCAGGGCCCTAGGATTCCCTTTGATCAACTGCTGACTTCAGAAGAATCCAACAATTACATCCCAAAAGGGAACAAAATCAAAAGTTTCCTGGAGTGTCACTTCCAGAAGTCAGTCTGGTTATGGTACCTTCTGTTAAGGACACAAAGGAGAGGAAAGATGGTCACCGCCACTGATCCAGTGTCTAGGACCCATGTGAAAGGGCACTAGACTTCCCTGGTTTGTTCAGATGTATGAATATGTAGTGGCCACTCCTGGGTGTCTTTGTGTGTTTCTGTCAATTTTGTTGGTTGGACAGCATATTTAAAATGGAAGGGGGAGTAAGCTGTACTGGGACTAGCTGCTCTAAGATGTTGCATGATTTCCTGCAGGTTTGTAGGCTGTGCCTTCCCCATCTCTGCTTTACAGAAGTGATTGTGACTTCAGTAGCAGCAACTGCTGCTATTGCTATGGCAATGGCAGTTGCAGCAGCTGGAGGAGACAGTTGCAGACCATGGTAGGGTTTGATGCTGCCAGAGGTGGGGGGGGGGGGTTGCTGATGAGAACAGATGTAATGACTGTTCCACACATGGGAAACTCCAGACCTTCTGTGAAATCAATCAGCCCTCTCTTGGAGTTGGGTGATCTCCCAGAGGGTTTAGACCATCTGGAAGAAAGTGACTGGGACACTGGTCATCCAAAACAGTTTCCCAGTGTTGACTAGTGGCTTTCTATGGTGAGAGCCCTGCATCCCATTACTGTGGACCCAAGTCCTTTTTGGCTTGGCCAGGTCACCCAGAGAAACCCAAACCTCTACCTGTTCTCTCAGTCCCAACAGAGTAAATGGACTTTCCCCTTCTTGTTCCTGACTCTGACTGCTTCGACACCTCCTAATACTGATCCCACTCAGGGAGACCAGGAGGGGCTGGGCCTCGTCTGGGGACCTCTGCCACCTTTCATGTGCTTGAAAGCAGAGTGCACACAGGAAGGAGAAAATGGATCCCAGAGCCACTATAAACAGCTAGTTGCAGCAGAGAAGGGGGAAGTAGTTCCCCCAGCTGCCTAGAAAGAAAAGAAAGTTCCACTCCTTCCTCTTTAATGGTCTTATGTCTTCTTTTCAACCAATGATCTGTATCATTGGAAAAGTCAAAACACCCTGTTCTCTGAAAAGAATAGAAAAGCCACCTCTGTACTGGGCAGAAGATTGCTGCTAGATGCTGCAGCCCATATAGAGTAGATTTTCCCTCATCTGATCTGACTGGGACCCAAACACTGACCAAGGTAAGGAGGCTCCGGACAGTTTCACCAGGCTCTTTTTAGGATTGAAGCTGCTAGAAAATACCACTTTTGTTATGCAGACAGCTCCGGATATTAGAAAAGGAACTTCAAAAATTAAACGGTTTGGGAATATGACTAGGTCCCAATTATTGGGGATTGCTCAAAAATTTACAATAACTGTGACTCTGTAGAAGAAATGTAAAACAAAAGATAAAAGAGATTCCAGACAGGGGAGCCAGAGACATCAGGAAAGGAAGAGGAATAAAAGATGACCCATCCTATATAAGTGATTACAAAGGGAGTCTTTGCCCAGGTAATGGGACCCTGGAAGAGGACAGTGGACTATCTGTTCCAGAGTCTTGATCCTGATCCTGCTAGTTGATTGGCTTGTTTGTGGGCAGTTGCCACCATAGCCATACAAGGAAAAAGAAAGGAAGGAAGGAAAGAAGAGAAGGAGGTAGAGAAGGAGGGAGAGAGTAGGGAGGGAGGGACGGAGGGAGAAGGAAGGAAGAAAGGAAGGAAGGAGCTGACAAACTGAAGACTTGATGACTTTGGGACAGAAACTGTCCCTAACCACCCTGCGCTCTAGTGGCCCTCCTGAGGGGCACCCTAGAGAGGTGGATATCCAAGCCCCACTATTATCAGGCACCTCTCCTGAACTAGCCCCATATCCAGTTCTGTAAAACTTCAGCCTTCGGCCCAGCCAATCCGCCGTCAGACGATAAGGCAGCAGAACCACTCCAAGACAGCAAACAAGTGTGGGTCATCAGACTCAAAGGACCAGATGGGGGATTCCAGGCTGTTGCAGTGGACACAAACCGGGTCCCCGGCATGGATCTCATGAGGAGAGCTGTGTCAGGGTACTATCCCAGCCCCAGCCCCTCCAGCTCTGGACAGACAGAGCTCACAGCTCAGCTCCTCCAAGCAGGCACTGACGATGCAGAAGTTGCTTGAGGCCACTGTGAAAGACGATTGCAAGCAGTTTCCGCTCTGGCCCCAGCTTCTGCTGCCCCTGCAACTACAGCAGCTGCTTGTCCACTTCTCCTCCACTCTGGGCTCTGTTGTCACCAAAGTTCACACTTCCTGAAAGTAACTGGCGCAGTCCCATTCATCAGAACTAAAGAATTGCAAAATGGGAGTGGTTTTGTTCAAGATAAAACCAGTTCTCAGTGTGAGTCCAGTCCCTCAGCCAAGGGACTTCAGCACAAAGGGCTGAGCTTCTGGCATCAACCCAGACACTTTGGTGTGAAAATGGCAAAGCCATCTCTGTGTACACAGACCATCAGTATGCATTTGCCATAGACTATATCCATGGGGGCCTCTATAGAGAGGCCCCTCTATAAGCTGAAAAGGCAATCAAAAACAAAGAAGTAACCCTGGCCCCACTGGAAGCCATACAGCTGCCAAGAGAAGTAGCCATTGTCCAAGGCAATGTGTGTCAAATGAGGAATCCCCTGGGGCCCAAGAAAACAGTGCAGCAGAAATCTAGGCAGCCACCAGGACGGAGGCCCTAGAACCAGTTGGGCCTCCCCAGATCTTGGTTACTCTACCCACAGCTGAATTGCTCCAGTGCCCAATATATACACAAAGCAACCAAGTGGGCAAAAGGGGGAGATGCCAAACAAAAGGTAAGTGGGTGGTGGTTCTTGCCAGATGAGAGACCTGTACTCTCTTCTGTTATCAGAAGACAGATGGTCACCAAACTCCACCAGGCCACTCATCTGGAGGCAACCAAAACTGCTGAGTTACTCAGACCCAGATACTCCATATTTTTATTAAAAATCCAAGATTTGGGTTGCCCATCTCCCTGGGATTTTACAGTTGCCTGGTGTTCATGGCCAACATTTTCCTAAATGTAGCAAAGGTCCTAAAAGCTGCTTGGAAACTAAATTGTTCCTAGAGACCACAAAACTCATGACAAGTAAACTAAATATGTTCTTGACCAGTGAAAATTGGGCCAGCCTCCTACCTTTTGGCCTCCTAATGGCCAGGTATACCCCTTATCAAGACGTTCATATGGCAAAAATTACTAACCATCCCCCCCCCCAAGTCTTTACAGGTCCTACAAGTTCTGCAATAGGCCCAGAGGACAGTTCATCAGATGGGCTGAGAGGCTCTGTCCTTGCCTGCCCACAAGTTCCAGCTTGGTGAGCTTGCGTGGGTAAAGTGGATCCCAACCAAGTGCCTGGAGCCAACATGAAAAGGCCCACATCTGTGGTCCTTGCCACATACAGCATACAGCAGTGAAGGCTGCAAGTGTCACTCTGTGGGCCCATCACACACAGCTGAAGGAGGCTACAAAAGAAAAAATAGTAAAGGTTGTCATCAGTTCCTCCAGCCCCTAAAGATAAGACTGACACTGTCCTATTAGGCTTTTTGTCTCATGGAAGAGACCCCAAACCCCCACAAGCTGGGACCTTGGGTGTTTGGGGGAATATTTGATCACACTGTGAACCCTGAGTTCACAATTGTGTTGATTAATTAAGACTAAGCTTGGGTCAGGTGGCTGAGTTAGCAACTCATTAATAGAAATCACAGAGAGACACAGGAAGTAGTAAGGAGGGATTTGAGAATGGTGGGAATTTTTCTGGTTTGGCAGAGTGGAAACATGGATCCTTTGGAGACATCAACAAGAAGAGAAGTTTAGCTTTTCGCCACTCAGCCTCTCTGAGTTTGCAGGTTTTCATCCCAGCTACCATAGAGCTTTTGTTAAAGCTACCCTTAGCAACAACAACAGAGCCAGTTCCTGCAGAGATAGAATTGCCACCAGGATGCTGCCTGAGTGTCTAGGATGCTACCAGAGAAGCAGACCAGTAACTGTGGAGTTGCAATTGCTGGCTGAGATGGCGGTGGATTTGAGCACAGCACCTGTGCTGAAGTTCAAACAACATTTGAGTATGGAAATTTGAAAAGACTGGAATTGGGGATCTCACGGCCAATCTATCCACTGAGACCCAACCGACCTTCCAAGTAGATTTCTGCCAAATATTGTATCCAGCAGCTATGGTGGGATGGCTCTATTGCCCCTGGGGAACAGCACATCCCTGGGACTATTGGCCACTAGTAAAGAGAGGGGCTCTGATCTAGCCAGAAACCAGGTAAATACCATTATACTCAGTGGGGTTGTGAAGCTGAGTCCTTCTGGAGACACGCTGATCAATTCATAACCCTATAAAGGACACCATCACCACATATGTATAGGCAATACAATCCCATAGCCATAAAGGGCCTGGCAAGGAGTCAAAGGTCATTATTGAAAAACTGGTAGATCCTGGGAGTCAGGCTATACTTGAGTGGTCCACACCCAGGCAGCAAATTTACCATACAAAAGAAATCTGTTCCTAGATTCATCTGGCCCAGCAGCCCAAATCAACCTATCTTGGTATCCCTGAAATACAAGCCTCCTAAAGTTGCAAGCCTCCAGACTCCAATATCCCCAGAAATTCCTCTGGTAACCTCAAAGATAAAAATACAGGATGCAGTGGAAACCAACTTCTTCATGTTTGGGATACTAGAAAGAATATATCAGTTCCTTAACCATTCTCAACCTGACATAGGTCAGGACTGCTGGCTATGCCTGGACTCCAAACACCCATATTATGTTGGGATTGGAACTAATCAAACAATAAGCTCCACTTCCAACCCTAACAGCTGTAAAGGGAATCAATGTAAACTCACCCTGGGGGACCTCCAAGGGAAGGGTACCTGTTTGATGTCACCAAGATACCCCTTGATCATTCCCTTATGCAGATTCCTGTAACTTTACCCAGCAGTTTGATTCCAAGAAAGGCAGGTGAGTGTGTTTCCAGGCCTAGAGACTACCTGGCCTGCTTGCATGGATGGCTTAATCATTGTGCATCTTCTGAGTTGTTTGCCCTGGAAAAAAACCCCATTCCTTTACATTCTTCTGCATGGTATACTACAGGGGTTCATCTACAATGAAGAAAAGATCAGGATCTATGCGAATCTAGATCCCGGTCTTCCCCATGTGCTACAAGCAGTCCCCTTTCCCATTCCCCTGTTGTTATGGTCAGGTACGGCAGGTTCTACTACTGTTGAAACGTTGGCCCTCATTATGAGGGATAAAAACTCTAAGAAACTCAATACTCAAGTATTGAAATTAGGTGTGGGCCATCTGGAAGCCCAGTTAGATTCCTTAGCTGAGGCTATTATTATGAATCAGAGAGAACTGGACCTCCTCTTTATAAGACAAAGAGGCCTCTGTACAACACTGGGAGAAACCTGTTGCTTCTATGCCAAGCAGTCAGGGGTAATTAGAGAAAGTTTAGCATGGTCTGAAATAACCTTCAGAAAACAGAGACAGAAATAATCTGACAATTGATACCAATCTTTTGTCCCCCTGGTCTTCCTGGTTAACTGCTCTACTTATGGCTTTGGCTAGGCCATTAATTCTTTTTTTGGTAACTCTCACGATATGGTCCTGCTTGCTCAACTCCCTTCTTAGCTCAACTCCCTTCTTAGCTATGTAAAACAGAGGGAAAAAAAATCTGTAAAGGTACTAGTGCTAAGGAGACAGTATAATCTCCTACCCCGAGATGAGTCCATGACTTGACTCACACCATAGAACCAGTGAGAAATGTAACAGGCCCTCAGATATTAACAGGCCTCCAGATCTTAGTATAGCTGATGCCAAAATGGAAATACCATTCAGGCTTTAGAACCCAGCACCTGCCAAAGCAACACCTGCCAAAATGAGAACAAAGACCTAATCCATCAAGGTTTTGGAAGTTTCTAAACGTATTAATCTTGCCTTTTGATTTCTGTAGTTCTGCTTCTTGCTAACTGTTCTTGCTAACTGAGGTGTGTCAACCCAGAATGTGCTTTTTTTGCTTAAAAGTTCACCCTGAAAAAGGCTTAGGACTGCACTGGGGTACCAAACACATACTCATCACACAGCTCACTAATAAAGACATTCTATTGGTATAAACCCATGTCCATATGGTCTTCTCTGGTGGACACTTCACAAATCCCACTGAGTTCAATTAGTGTTGTCCTCTTACTCATGACTGTGGAGCCATTCACCAGAACATGGTCACACTCTTGAAGAAAAATTACTGTCCCTTACTCAGTAGCCATCAACTGCCAAAAATTCTGTAGTAGCCATCTGTAGTAGGCCCACGTGTTACAGTGCCGATCTGTAGTAACCCATGCTTGTGCCTGACAGGGGGAGTGTGGATTAGGAAATGGCAGGTCAAGATGATAAGGAAAAGGACACAGAATAGAGTCAGAAGGGCAATCCAGTGAACACTGAACACACCAAGTTTATTCTTCAACATTCTTAAATACCCTAACCAAAAAGGGGAAAATGGCAATGACTTCTTTATCAAGATACAAGGAAGAAACAGACTCTTCCTTAATTCTCCAAATATTTGGTAACCATGCCTTAGACTAAATCTCTCATTATCTGGCCTTGAGGGTCAAGAGTAACACACCTCAGACTAAGTCTCTTATTATTTAGATAAGATATCCACGCCTAAAACCAAACATCCTACAGTAGCCACACTTTAACCTTGGAAAAGTAAGGATAGTTTTGAACTCTCTGACCTTAAGCCAATATGAAGTGAAGCCATTCTTATGGGCCCGACAAAATTACAAAGCTAGGTGTGAGGCCTCCACACCCATCCACACCAGAATGTTGACTGTCTTGAACTCATGCGGGTCTTATACAGATCATCTTAGCTGCTCTGATGTGTACAGCAGCCATGTCCTGTTTAGGAGACAGCATTACACAGTACTTCTCCAAACCCTCTGGCTCCACACTCTTCTGTCCACTCCAGCAATATGAATCTTGGATGGTTTTGTTACAGATGTCCTATTTAGGGCTAACTGCTCAGCATTCACTTATTCTCAGCATTTGAACTAGTTAGGAGTCTCTGTGTTAACTACTACCCATTGCTAAAAGAAACTTCCCCAACCAAGGTTGAAAGTAGCATTAACCCTGGGGTACAAACATAAATATTTAGAAGACATGTTGACAACATGGACATCTAGCAAAGCAACAGTAGTAGGTGTCCTGCCCATATATGGCCTGTCATCTACTCAGCCATAGGCTTTTTGAGCAAATTTATCACATGAGGCATGAATTCCTCCTGTCAAGTAGACCTCAAATGCAATCGATTAGAGAGTGTTTGGTTGCTTTCTAACACTCATGCCACTATTTCAGCAATGAATATTCTCTTGTCTGGCAGATTGGTATTGTAATGTACAGGGTCCATTGCTAGGTAAAACCACTGGTGACTTCCTCTCCCAGAAGCCTCTAAAGCACCTTCTAACATTGTGAAAGCTGGTGAGAAGGGAGGAAAATCCAGGTCAGTTCCAACTTAATTTCTTTATATCCTATAACCAACTTATGTGGTGTCTTCAGCAATAGGAAAAGCACGAACATTGGCAATAACCTGTTTTGTTTAGGAAGTCTCTGGCTTCCATGACAAACAACTCCTATGCACGTCTCCCACATCTGGCACTGAGATTTTTATTTAATAATCTATGTCTTCTGGAGGAAGCATTTATACCCGTGCAGGGTACCATGGGAGAAAAGTTTTTGAAGTCGGTTTTGCCTTGCTTAAAAGGAAAACAGAGATGAAACCCAGTAGCTCCATTCACCAATGCTGCACATAGACCAGAGAATAAATGACTTTAGCATCCTCAAATGAGGAATGTGATTAATTCAAGTCACTCAACAGAGGCCTTCCCACCCACACAGAGGTTTTTCTCTGTCTCTTTTCTGAATCACCCACATTACAGGATAAAACTCATTGTTTGATTGGATAACAGACTGTGAGGTACCCAGTCAGAAGCAGACTTCACAGGGAGAGAGAAAAAAATCTAGGTGACAACCATGGGAAGCAAAATGAAAAGGAGAGGGGTAGTCCCTGTTCAATGAGCGCCCATCCACTACAGAGGCAGTTTTTGTTGTCCACGGTACATACTGTGAAACTCCCGTAGTGCAGAAAGAAACAGTGCTCAATATGTCTGTCCATCTAACACTCCAAGTCCCCCCACCACCACCACCAGATGAAGCTGTTTCTAGGGACCCTTAAATCTCTGTCAAATTTCTGGAATTTTCTAATCTGGAAATTCTTACATTTATTAGCCAGGGCATCCATCAGAGTGATAAGCCGCTGCGTCTCCTCAGTGTCATCAATGGTACACAGAGACAGGGCCAGGACTAAACCTGAGCTCTGTTAGACAAGAATGGAAAGCTTTAGTCTCTATCATCCAATTGACAGCTTCCTCAGTTCTTGTGAGCCTGGTATTGAATGTGGAATTGGGTTGTGTGATGAGGATGACAAGTGGAACGCATGTTTGCTTTTTTCTCATTCCTCAAATTCTGGAGGCTTAACTAGGACCCTACCCATTCCATGCAAGACATGATCAAAGGAATAAGGAACAGTAAACCTGTAAAAGACATGAGGTGGCATTCTTGGGTTCTGTCACTGTCTGTGTAGGGAAAATCATTCCCCATCACCCAAGATGCTCAAGCAAAGACAATAAAGACATTAAAAAAAAAAAAAAAAAAACCTATAGTCTCAACACAAATACCCTCTCCGTTCTGTTCCAGCCTGAGTAGCATCATATCTGTGTCCTCAGGAGCCTGCTCCCTGTACCCCCCATCCCTGCTGCTCTGTCTTAGGTTTTCCAGAAGTAAACATGTGAGGCAAACCACAGGAGGTTTGGCTTATGAGGTGCTTGCTTTGAATGCACAATTACTCCATGCGAAGGCCGGAGAGCCAGAAAAAAATAAAGTCTACCATCTGTCTCGCTGGGGATTTTTTTTTTTTTTCTTTTTGAAACAATCATCTAAGAGGCTCGTTAGAAAACCTCTGTGGAGCTATGAATCAGCCCAGCTGATCTGAGCCGTTACCAGCGAAAATGATGTGCCAGAATCAAAGACTGACTCTCAAGTGAGGAACAGCCAGCCAAATAAATTACAGCGGAGTCTAACATGCTGGGGACAGGATGGTGCTGTCAGTTCATCAGAATGCTGTTGGGTATCCCAGGAGTTATTAAGAGTCTGTATTACAAACTTAGTCTCAATTGACTTGCCTGGTTGAGACTGTGTGCTGGTTGTTTGCCCAGGCACAAACTTGTTTTAACCGAAATTAGTCTTAATCAGCTTGGCTGAGTAAAAAGACAGCCAGAATCTACAGCCAACAGGCAGTTTAAATGGCTCCTACAACAATTTATAGCTTAGAGGAGAACAGAACATTTTTTATGTTCTGCAATGAATTAATCCCTCTCCCACATTCCTGGATGCTTTTATTCAATGCCCTGATTTTATCTAAGGGATGAAGAGGATAGACAAGGACCTTGAAATAGCCAGGGCATGGGGCAAACATTATGAAGTCCTTTTGTAAGACCCCAGCAACTTCTGCATGGTGCCTCAGGAGGTTCTGCAGCTAGGTCAATGGCTCCTTTTGGAAGCCTATAAAAAGCAAACGTAACTAGATTCTGACCATTCTAAATGACTGCGGATTGCAAGCAAGATAAAAGCGTGCTGGTGTAACTTTTTCTTCCAAAACAGTAGTTATGAGTTATATGTTTACAAGAATTGATGACATCCAGCTTGTCATATTCTTTTCCCCAGTGCAATCAGCCCTGTAACCTCCAAGAGTCCCTTCACTTCAAATTCAAAGTGTGAGCCTATTTCTTTCCAAAAATAGCAGTGTAGGCTGTCTGGCAGGTGCATTTCATATAGACAGAAATACTGAGGCAAGCAGGGTGAGGAACAGAAACTACCATCATCCCTGAAAGCATAGTATGCGGGGCACAAGATAGAACTACTGCAGAAGTGGGCATGGGGCATGAGGGCACACACCTGTAAGCCCAGTGCTCAGGGAGCAGGTACAGTGTATTATTATAATCACTCCACTTCCCCCTAACTCCTCCTAGACCCCTTGCAACTCCACATCCCCTTTTAATAACCCCTGCCGTCCAACTTGTGCTACTCATAGATTTATGGATATGGGCCCATACACTTGAGCATGAACTATTAAGCTGAACAGAAAGTTCTCAAAACAAGAAATGCAAATGGCTACTAAACCCTTTTAAAAATTATTCAGTGTTCTTGATTATCAGGCAAATGCAAATTAAAATGACTTTAAGATTCCATATCTGCAGTTGAGAATACTAGCTGCTCTTCCGAATGACCTGATTTGATGGCCAGCCCCAACGTGGCAGCTCACAGCCATCTGCAATTGAAGATCCAGGATATCCTGTCCCTTCTTTTGGCCTCTGGGAACACAATGAACACATGTAGTGTGCAGACACACATATGAGCAGAATGCACATATACAAAATAAATAGACAAAAATAAAAGAGTCTCTTTGGGGTGGGGGGGCTAGCTTAGAGGTCACCAGCATTTACTGCTCTTTCAGGGGACCCAGGCTTGGTTCCCAGCACTCACATCCCAGTTCACAATGACCTATGGCTTCAGCTATAGGGGATCAAACACCTTCTTCTGGCCTCAACAGACACATAAAAAATTTTAATTTTTGTAACTTCAAAACAATTTTAAACATTCATGTCAGAATGGTCACTATAAAAATTACAAATGACAATAATGCAATATAAATAATAACAATGGTGGTGGTGATGTGGAGAAAGGGACATTTGTGAGGGCGACATCAAAGGACTTTACATGTACTAAAGAGATAGTTGCACATCTATATTCATTGTGGCTCTATTTACAAGAGCTGAGAAATGGATTCAACCCAAATGTCCATTAACTGATAAATGGATAGAGAGTAGGTAGTATACGTGCACAAGTGGACATGACTAAGCTATCAAGAAAATGAAATAATGAAATCTGCAGGTAAGTGACTAGAACTGGAAAGTACCATATTGAATGAGATCACCCAGGATCAGAAAGACAAATGTTACATGCTCTCTCCTCTTTCATGTACATCTCATGATGGTTTTGCTTTTGTTTGTATACCCAACAGATAGGTGTTAGATCTATTGTGTTTCTCCATCCAGTTTTCTGTAAGGTGTTATTTACTATTCTCCTCTTCCCTATGCTCCACCTCTTATTCCTACATCTTTTCTTCTTTTCCTCACATTTTTAACTCTTTCTAAAAAAAATATTAATTATAACCTCCCATAGATTTAATGATCTTTAAAATATATGGATTTGAAAGTATCAAACTTTCTCTTCCACATTATTTTACCATCCTCAATTTTTAAAGATGATATATTTCAGGAACAGACTAGAGAAGGGGGGAGAGATACCATAAAAGAGGGAGCCATTATAGGTTTGAAGAGAAACCTGACACTAGAGAAATGTCCAGAGACCTACAAGGATGACCCCAACTAACAATTTGAGCAACAGTGGAAAGGCTACCTTAAATGCCCTTCCCTGATAATGAGATTGATGACTAACTTATCCACGATCATAGAGCCCTCATCTAGTAGCTGATGGAAACAGAAGCAAACACCCACAGTAATCACTGAGCCAAAATGGAAACCAGATGCAGAGAGGGAGGACAAGACTAGAAACCCACAGAAACCCACAGAGGCAGCTGACCTGAACAAGAAGGAGCTAATGGACCCCCAAACTGATAGCTGGGAAACCAGCATTTGACTGACTCAGACCCCCTAAACATGGGTCTCAGTTAGAAGACCTGAGCAGTCTAAAGGACCTCTGACAGTGGAACCAGGGATTTATCTCTGGTGTACAAAAGGACTTTGGGAGCACATTCCCTTTGGAGGGATACTCCCTTAACCTAAAGGCAGGAGGGAGGGCCTAGTCCCTACTCTAAATGACATGACAGATTTTTGTTGACCCCTCCTGAAAGGGATCACCCTCCCTGTAGAGTGGGGGGAATGGGATGGGAGGGTGGGGGGAATGGGAGGGCAGGAGAGAAGGAGGGAGAGGGAACTGGGATCGATATGTAAAATAAGAAAAATAAATAATAATAAAAAAGATGATATATTTCTCATAATCATCTTTACCCTACCCTTACTAACTAAAAATCCTACTATATTTCATACTACCCTTGGTTATTTATCTTCCAACAGTTCTTCAATTCCAATGTCATTGATTGGCTAGTGTAGCATTTACATAGTGGCAATACCCAGCTATTGTTATTGCTCTCATATTTAATATCCCACACAGAGAATAATATAAGAATTTGTTTCAGCCCTGCCCCCACCCCAGCAGACTCCTGTCACCCAGGCACAGGCCACTCCAGGTAGAACCCATGAGTGACCTGCCTTCCAACAAACAGTGCTGCCCTTTCCCTGGATTTTGCCTCTGGAATCCTTCCCCAGGGCTCCTCCCTGCCCCCACTGTTAGGCCCTGCCCTCAACCCAAGCAGACTTCCACCACACAGACACAGGCCATACTAATCAGAACAGAAGCAAGCCACACCAGCTTGATCAGGTTCCAGCTGCCCAAGTGCAGGCCACACCAATCAGAAGAACAGATGCACCAAAGGCCAAGTTAACCTCCAGAAGCCAAACTCCCAACTTGGACAGAGACTCCCAACTAGATCAGAGGTCACACCAGCCACCAGAAATCCAGATCACAAAGACTAGAAACCCATAGAAGAAATAGAAACCAAGGAATAAAACATCCATCCAACAGAAATGGTAAGAAGAAGAAGAAGAAGAAGAAGAAGAAGAAGAAGAAGAAGAAGAAGAAGAAGAAGAAGAAGAAGAAGAAGAAGAAGAAGAAGACGGTCAATGATAGCCAGGGCAATATGGCACCACCACACCCCACCAACTATCCTACAACAGCAAGACCTGAATATTCTAAGGCAGTCAAAGCAATGTTAAAATGACTTTATAAAGATGATAGAGGTCCTTAAAGAGGAAGTTAAAACAAAAGAAAGAAAGAAACAAAGAAAGAAAGAAGAAAAAACAACTCCCTTAAAGAAATCAAGGATAAGACAAAAAAAAAAAAAAAAAAAATTAGAAGAAATCTACAAATTTCGTTTTTAAAGCCAAGAAAAAGCCAAACAGGTAAAAGAAACAATTCATGACATGAAATTAGAAGCAATAAAGAAAACACAAACTGAGGGAAGTCAGGAAATTAGAAATCTGGGTAAGCGAATAGATCTACAGACAAAAGCATTGCCAACAGAATATAAGAGATAGAAAAGAGAATTTCAGGTATTTAATATACAACAGAAGAAATTGGTCAAAGAAAATGTTAAATAAAAAAACTCCTCACACAAAACATCCAGGAAATCTGGGACAGCATGAAAATACCAAATCTAAGAATAATAGGAATATAAGAAGGAAAAACGCTGGGGCTCAAAGGCACAGAAAACAAATTTAACAAAATCATAGAAGAAAACTTCCCAACGTAAAGAAGGACATGCCTCTAAAGGTACAAGAAGCTTACAGAACTCAAAATAGATTGGATCAGAAAAGAAAGTCCCTATGTCACATCAGAACCAAAAACATTAAACATACAGAACAAAGAAAGAATATTAAGAGCTGAAAAGGAAAAAGGCCAGGTAACATATAGAGGCAAACCTATTAGAATTATACCCAACTTCTCAACAGAGACTCTAAAAGCCAGAAGAGCCTGGACAGACATCTTGCAGACTCTACATGGCTATGGATGCTATCTAGACTAAACAAAACTTTCAATCACCATAGATGGAGAAAATAAGATATTTTATAATAAAGTCAAACAAACAATATTTCTCCACAAATCCAGCCCTACAGAAGATATAAGAAGGAAAACTTCAACTCAAAGAAGTTTAACTCTATCCATGAAAACACAGCCAATAGATAATCTTTTTTTTTTTGCATATAGAGTATTTTTTACTTAATTTTATATAACAAAGTCCAATTAAATGAAAACAAACATTTATACACAATATTTGGGAATTTGGGCGTCGTTCTTTCCAAACTACTTCCTGCTGGTAAGGGGCGCTGTCTTGGGGGATTCGAAGAAGATTCAGATATCCTAGCTGTAGTCTGTAGGGCTGTTTTGTCCAGCTGTTTGGAATGTAGGATCAGCTTGTACTCTGTTTCAGGCGGTCTGGTGTGATCAAACCACATTAGTCTGGAAGGAATCCACATCTTTTCATTTTCTGTGGAAACAAAAATAGAAATACTTTTCCCCAGTAACTTGTTCTTCAACTTAAATTTTGGAGTCAAAGCGTTTTTTTTTTTTTTTTTTTTTTTTTTTATTATTATTTTACATGTCGATCCCAGTTCCCTCTCCCTCCCTCCCTCCCCCCAAGCCCTCCCTCCCTCCTTCCCTCCCTTTTGCCCTCTCTACCCTCTCCCATGCACTCTAAACACCCTCCCCTCCCAACCCCCCACCACAATACAATATGTAGGGGAATGCCATCCAGTTGGGGTCATGTAGATCTGACAGGTCCTGTGAAGTAGGGACTAGGGCTTCTCTCCTATCTCTAGAATAAGGCAGTTATCCCTCCATGGGGGATATGTTTGCAAAGTCCTTTTGTGCACCAGGGATACATCCTGGCTCCACTGTCTGAGGTCTCTTAGACTGCTCAGACCTTCTGGCTGAGACCCATATTCAGGGGGGTCCGAGTCAGACCCCTGTTGGCTTCCCAGCTATCAGTCTAGTGGCCCTTAGCTCCTCCTTGTTCAGGTAAGCTGTCTCTATGTACTTCTACCGCATGGTCTTGTCCTCTCCATCTGCTTCTGGGTTCTAGTTTGACTCAGTGTTTATGTATGGGTGTTTGCTCCTGTTTTCAACAGGCATTAGTTGAGGACTCCATGGAGAAGTTAGTTGTTGATCTCACTCTCCGGGAAGGGCATTTATGATAGCCTTTCCACGGAAGCTGAGATTGTTAGTTGGGAGCAGTCTTGTAGTTCCCTCGACCTTTCTTTGTGTTCAACTTTATCTTCAAACCAATATTGGCTCCCTCTTTTATGTTCTCTCTCTCTGTCTCTGTCTCTCTCTCTCTTTCCTATTTTCCATTCCTAACCAGGCTCAATCCTCCTGGTCGCACATGCCTTCCTCTCCTCCCTCTCATTTTCTCCTACTTCTCTCTCCATTAGCTGTCCTCCCCCACTATACCTGAGGTCTGGGGGACTCGTCCCTTCCCAGTTCTGTGAGGGACTTTATATGAATCTCTTAGAATACAACTTGTATCCTAGTTCCTCTGGTGATGTGAATTATAGGCTGGTGATCATTTGATCTAGGTCTAAAATCCATATATGAGTGAGTACATACTGTGTTCCTCTTTTTGTGACTGGGTTACCTCATTCAGGATGGTTTCTTCAAGTGCCATCCACTTGCCTGCGAATTTCAAGATACCATTATTTTTTTCTGCAGAGTAGTATTCCATTGTGTAGATGTGCCACATCTTCATTAACCATTCTTCAATTGAAGGGCATCTAGGTTGCTTCCAGGTTCTTGCTATTACAAATAGTGCTGCTATGAACATAGTTGAACAGATGTCTTTGTTGCATTGATGTGAATCCTTTGGGTATATGCCTAAGAGGGGGATTGCCGGGTCCTGTGGTAAACTAATTCCCATTTTCCTGAGGAACCGCCATACTGATCTCCAAAGTGGCTGTATGAGTTTGCACTCCCACCAGCAGTGGAGGAGTGTTCCACTTTCTCCACATCCTCTCCAACATAAGTCATCACTGGTGTTTCTAATTTTAGCCATTCTGGCAGGGGTAAGATGGTATCTCAAAGTTGTTTTGATTTGCATTTCCCTGATAGCTAAGGATGTGGAGCATTTTCTTAAGTGTCTTTCAGCCTTTTTGATTTCCTCCATTGAGAATTCTTTCTTCAGTTCTGTACCCCATTTTTTAATAGGGTTATTTGGTGTTTTGTTGACTAGTTTCTTGAGTTCTTTGTATATTTTGGAGATCAGCCCTTTGTCGGATATAGGATTAGTGAAAATCTTTTCCCAGTCAGTGGGCTGCCGTTTGGTCTTGTCAACTGTGTCCTTTGCCTTACAGAAGCTTCTAAGTTTGAAGAGGTCCCATTTATTAGCCAATAGATAATCTTACACTAGCAAAAGGGAAGGGAAACCCACACACACTACCAACAACAACAATATAATAACAGGAATTAACAATCATTGGTCATTAGTATCTCTCAAAGTCAGTGGACTCAATTTACCAATAAAAAGGCACAGACTAATAGAATGGATACAAAAACAGGATCCACCCTTCTGCTGCATACATGAAACATACATCAACATCAAAAATAGACATTACCACAGAGTAAAAGGTTGGGAAATGATTTTCCAATCAAATGGACCTAACAAGCAAGCAGCTATAGCTATCCTAATTTCTAACAAAATAGACTTCAAAAAATAGTCAAAAGAGATGGAGATGGACATTCATACTCATTAAAGGAAAATTCCACCAGGATGACATTTCAATTCTGAACATTTATGACCTAAATGCATGGGCACTCACATTTGTTACGAGCACTTTCCCACCAGCCTGGTCCCTGAGCCGTGTCAGTCCCAAAATAACACATAGAGACTCTATTAGTGATAAAGCTGTGGGCCAGTGGCTATGGTTTCTTATTGGCTAGCTCTGTCTCAGTTATTAACTCATTTCTATCAGTCTAAGTATTTCGACATGATCTGGGCTTATCAGGAGTGCCTGCATCTCCGTTGCCTGCTACATCTCTGCAGAGAAGAGAGCGATTTCCTGTTTGTCCCTACTTATATTCTGATTCTGCCCAGCTACGTCACTTCCTGCCTGTCTGTATAGACCTCCCTACCTCTATGGTTCACTAGTGGCAGTATCTGCTGTGCTATGTCACTTACTGCCTGGCCAATCAGTGTTTTATTCATCAACTAATAGGACAAACATATATACAGAACATTCCCCATCACACATTTGTAAAAGAAACATTACTAGAGCTTAAGTCACACATCAACTTCCACACATTAATAATGGGAGACTTTAACACCCCACTCTCACCAATGGACAGGTCATCTAGAAAGAAACTAAACAGAAAAATAACAGAACTCACATATGTTGTGACTCAAATGGACAGACATCTACAGAACATTTCACCCAAACACAAAAGAATATACCTTCTCCTTAGCATCTCACAAAACCTTTTCCAAAATTGACCACATATTCATTCTCAAAGCAAGTCTCAAAGATACAAGAAAATTGAAATAGCCAATCACCATGAATTAAAGCTGGATTTCAACAACAGCAGAAAGCCTACAAACTCATGAAAACTGAACAGCTCTCTACTGACTTACAACTGAGTCAAGGCAGAAATAAAAAAAAAAAGTAAAGACTTCAAAGACTTCCTAGATTTCAATGAAAATGAATGCACAACACACCCAAATTTACGGGACACCGTGAAAGCAGTGCTAAGAGGAAAGTTCATAGCCTGCATAAAGAAATTAGAGAGATGGCCCAGGAGGGTGAAAGACAGTCACGGGCAACCTGGATTGGCTGAAGACATCCACAGTCCTGCCCTGTGATGCAGGGAGGATGTCATTTGTGTTGAGCAAATGCATGGTGAAGAAATGGGAGAGAAAGAACCAGACTGGTCCCTGTGCTATGGAGAGAGGTGGGAGGGAAGGAGCAAGGGTGATGAGGAGCAGGCTAATGCGAGGGGCCTGCTTGCCACCTGCAGCCATGGTGACACCTGGGGCTGGGTTGCTACTAAGGGCCATGTCTGGGTACACGTCCCTGCCCCAGCTGGGGTCTCTGTTGACAACAGTGGCTCATGTTCCCACCAAAGGACACATGGATGTATGCCCCCCCCAGATCTGGTCTGCCACCTGTGGCCATGTTGGTGTCTAAAGGCTTTGCCATTGCAAGGGCCCTGCCAATCTGCCTGCATAGCTCCTCGTGTAATGGTGACATCTGGGCCCGAGCTGCAGATGAGGCCCATGTCTTGACCCTACTACAGTCAGGGCCTAAGTTGATGTCCATGGCTTCAGTTATCTCTGGAGACCAAGCAGATGCCTGGGGTCTGACCCGCCACCTGAGGCCATGTTGGTGTCAAATAGCTATGCTGCAGCTGCAACATGCTAATCTGAATGGCCCATGCTGCCATCTGGAGCCATGGTGACTTTTGGGGCTGTGTCTGGGTCCATG
Source organism: Phodopus roborovskii (assembly GCF_943737965.1). Taxonomy (NCBI): domain Eukaryota; kingdom Metazoa; phylum Chordata; class Mammalia; order Rodentia; family Cricetidae; genus Phodopus; species Phodopus roborovskii. The sequence continues at coordinate 67,206 of NW_026125454.1, read as the reverse complement.
GTCATACTATAGCTAGAGTCTGTATTGACATCCATGACCCATGTTTCCACCAAAGGCCACATGGATGCCCAGGATCTGGGCTGCTGCCTAAGGCCGTGTTGGTGTCAAAGAATTGTACTGACACTGGAACCATGCCAGACTGAGAAAGCTGTGCTGACACCTGAGGCCATGATAACTTCAGGGCCTGAGCTGCTGCCATAGACCATGTCTAGGTCCATGGCCCTACAGCAGCCAGGGTCTGTGTTGATGACTATGCTCTCAATTACCACTGAAGATCAAGCAGATGCCTGGACCCTGGACACCCACCTGAGTCTATGTTAGTGTCTAAGAGCCATGCTACCACCAGAGCCACACTGATCTGGGTGGTCTGGGCTGCAACTGGAGCCTCATTGCCATCCAGATCTGAGCTGCTGCCAGGAGCCATGGCTGAGTCCACACTTCTGCTTCAGCTGGGGTCTGTGCTGATCTCTGTGGTTCAAGATACCACAGGGGACCATAGGAGCTATGTGTGTTGAAATCCGAGGGCCTTGCTTAGCCAGCACCACCCTAGGCTGGTCCTGAAAGAGCTGAGCCTGTCCCTTTCTGGCCACTGCAGCAGAAGAACTGGCCCCACTCTTAGGAGAGATGGGCATGGGAGAGTTGGCACTAATAGCATGAGTGTAGATGAGCTGGCTCTGCCCCTTTCCTGAAAGGGGTGGCCCCAGCAGACCAAACTGACCAAATCAGCGACAACCCAAACCCACATCCAGGGCTTTGCAGTGGCCCCACCCCAGCATCTACCTCATCTGTGACCTGCCAGAGTTCATGAAGGGACTGGTCCTGCGAAACCATGGTGGTGGGATCTCCATGACTGGGAAATGCCACCAGCATATCCAGGAGGAGTTTCAGTGAGGGTCTAGTTGATGGTGTACCAGAAGCCAGAGGTCTTGAACCAGACCAACAACTCATAACAATGAGCAAATTTTTCAAGTGATGCAGAGTGGATGAAGGGTCTACTGCATCACACAAGACAGCTCCCACTACCACTCAAGATGAATGAAGACATGTTGCAGAGGTGGGACAGATGGAGGAACAAAGTGGGTATTTTTGATTGTCTTGTTTTTAATTTTCATTTGGGTGACACTATAGGGGTGAGGAGTGCATGGGAGTGACTGGGAAATGAGTGGAACTGGGATATATGATGTGAAATTACCAAAGGATCAGTATAAAAAAAATTAAAGAACTCTCTCAATAGAGGAATCCAAAATGGCTGAATGACACTTAAGAAAGTGATCAACATCCTTAGCCTTCAGGGAAATGCAAATCAAAACAACTCTGAGATACCTTCTTACTCCTGTCAGAGTAGCTAAAATCAGAAGCACCAAGGATAGTTTATGCTGGAGAGGATGTAGAGAGAGGGGGGCCACTTCTCCGCTGCTGGTGGGAGTGCAAATTTGTACAGCCATTTTGAAGATCAGTATGGCGGTTCCTCAGGAAAATGGGAATCAGTCTACCACAGGACCCAAATGATCAGATGTTCAACTATGTTCATAACAGCATTATTTGTAATAGCTAGAACCTGGAAACAACATAGATGTCCCACAACTGAAGAATGAATAAAGATGTGGTTCATTTACACAATGAATACTACTCAGTGGAAAAACAAAACAAAACAATGGAATCTTGAAATTCACAAGCAAATGAATGGAACTTGAAGAAACCATCCTGACTGAGGTAACCTAGTCACAAAAAGAGGAACATGGTATATAGTCACTCATATATGGATTTTAGATATAGAGCAAAGGATCAACAGCCTATAATTCACACCACCAGAGAAACTGGGATACAAGGAAGACCCTAACAGAGTCATACAAGGTCCCCCACAGAAGGGGAAAGGGACAATATCTCCTGAGCAAATTGGGAGGGGGGGTGCAGTGAGTGGAGAGGGAGTTAGGAGAAAGAGAAGAGGAGAAGAGGAGGGAAGACCAGGAAGATTGAGTTGGGCGATGAATAGATAAGAGCAAGAAAAGATAACAGAGGGAGCCATTATAGGTTTGAAGAAAAAACTGACACTAGAGAAATGTCCAGAGATCTACAAGGATGACCCCAACTAACAATCTGAGCAACAGTGGAGAGGCTACCTTAAATGCCCTTCCCTGATAATGAGATTGATAACTAATTTATATGCCATCCTAGAACTTTCATGTAGTAGCTGATGGAAACAGAAGCAGACACCCACAGCTAAACACTGAGCCGAACTCCTGGAATCCAGTTGCAGAGAGGGAGGAGTGATGAGCAAAGGGATCAAAACCAGACTATAGAAGCCCACAGAGACAGCTGACTTGAACAAGGAGGAGCTCATGAACCCTAGACTGATATCAGGGAAACCAGCTTTAGACCGACCCAGACCCCCTGAATGTGAGTCTCAGTTAGAATGCCTGGGCAGTCTATAGGACTCTGACAGTGAAACCAGGATGTATTCCTGGTGCGCAAAAAGATTTTGGGTGCACATTCCCCATGGAGGGATACTCTCTTAGCCTAGAAACAGGAGGGAGAGCCAAGGCCCTACACCAAATGACTTGATAGATTTTGATGATCCCTCCTGGAAGGCCTCACCCTCCCTGTGGAGTGAGTAGGAAATGGGATAGGGGTGGGGGCTCTAGAGGCATGGGAGGATAAGAGGGAGAGGGAACTGGGATTGATATGTAAAAAGAAAAAATAATTTAAAAAAGTAAAATAAATTTTTTAAATAATTAGAGAATTCTCATACCAGAGACTTAACAGCATACCTGAAAGCTCTAGAACAAAAAGAAGCAGTCACACCCAAGAGGAGTAGACAGCAGGAAATAATCAAACCTGAGGGCTTAAAACAATAATAGAAATAAAGAGAACAATACAAAGAATCAATGAAACAAAGAGTTTTTTTTTTTTTAAGAAAATCAATAAGGTAGACAAACCCTTATCCAAACTGACTAAAAGGCAAATAGAGAATATCCAAATTAACAAAATCAGAAATGAAAGGGGGGATAACAACAGACACTGAGCAAATCCAAAGAATCATTAGGTCACACTCCAAAAAGCTATGCACCCAAAAATTAGAAAAATCTAAAAGAAATGGATAATTTTCTCAATAGATACAACTTCCCAAAGTTAAATGAAGATCATATAAATAATTTAAATAGGCCCATGAGCCCCAAGGAACTAGAAGCAGTCTACCAGGCCTTTAAAGAAGAGCTAATATTAATACTCTTCAAATTATTCCACACAATAGAAACAGGAGGAACTTTGGCAAATTCATTTTATGAAGCCACAGTCACCCTGATACCCAAACCACACAAAGATGCAACAAAGAAGAGAACTACAAACCAATTTCTGTCGTGAACACAGATGCAAAAAGTATGCAATAAAATACTGGCAAACTTGTTTCAAGAACATCAAAAAGACACATCATCCACCATGATCATGTTGGCTTCATTCGAGAAATGCAGGGAGGGTACAACACACACACAAAAAAAAAAATCTGTCAATATAATCCACCATATAAACAAACTGAAAAACCACATGATCATCTCACTACATACTGAAAAAGCCTTTGATAAAATCCAGCACTCTTTCATGATAAAAGTCATGAAGAGATCAGTGATACAAGGGACATACCTAAACATAATAAAGGCAATTTACAGCAAGCTGATAGCCAACATCAAATTAAATGGAGAGACACTTAAAGCAATTCCAATACAATCAGGGACAAGAAAGCTGTTGACTCTCTCCCATACCAATTCAATACAGTACTTGAAGTTTTAGCTAAAGCAGTAAGACAACTGAAGGGCATCAGGGGATATAAATTGGAAGGAAGAAGTCAAAGTATCAATGTTTTCAGATGATATAGTATATGTAAGTGACCCAAAAAATTCTATCATGGAATCTCCTACAGCTGCTAAACACCTTCAGCAAAGTGGATGAATACAAAAGTAACTCAAAAAATCAGTTATATATACAAATGATAAACAGACTGAGAAAGAAATCATGGAAACAATACCCTATGCAATAGCTACAAATAATATAAAATATCTTGGGGTAACTCTAACCAAGCAAGCAAAAGACCTATATGACAAGAATTTCAAGTCTTTGAAGAAGGTACTAGAAGATGGAAAGTTCTCCCACGATTATGGATAGGATTAACATAGTAAAACTGACAATCTTACCAAAATCAATTAACAGATTCAACACAATCCACATCAAAATTCTATCACAATTCTGTACAGAACTTGAAAAAAAAAATACTCAACTTCATATGGAAAAACAAAAAGCCCATGATAACTAAAACAATCCTATACAATAAAAGGACTTCTGGAGGTATCATCACCCCTAATTTCACAGAGCAATAGTAATAAAAACTGCATATTATTGGCATAAAAACAGACATGGTGATCAATGGAATCGAATTGGAGACCCAGAAGTAAATCCACACACCTATGACACTTGGTTTTTGACAAAAAAAAAAAAAAAAAAAAAGCCAAAATTATAAAATGGAAAAAAGGAAGCATCTACAACAAATGCAACAAATAGTGCTGGTCTAAATGGATATCAGCATGTAGAAAAATGCAAATAGGTCCAGATCTACCACCTTGAATAAAACCCAAGTCCAAGTGGATGAAAGACCTCAACATAAAACCTGAACCTGATAGAAAAGAAAGTGGGGAATAACCTTGAACATGTTGGCATAGAAGACGACTTCCTGAACAGAACATCAATCATGCAGGCACTAAGATCAACAACTAATTAAAAAAAAAAAAAAAGCTTTTGTAAGACAAAGGACATTGTCAAAAGAACAGAGTGACAGCCCACAGAATGAGAAACAATCTTCACCAAACCTACATCTGACAGAAGGCTAATATCCAAAATACATAAGAACTCAAGAAACTAGACATCAAAAACCATATAAGTCAATTTTAAAATGGGCTACAGATATAAACAGAGAATTCTCAACAGAGAAATATCAAATGACCAATAATCACTTAAAGAAATTTTCAACATCCTTAGTCATCAGGAAAATGCAAACCAAAACAATACTGAGATTCCATCTTTCACCTGTCAGAATGGCTAAGGGCAAAACCACAAGTGACAGCTCATGTTCAAGAGGATGTAGTGTAAGAGGAACACTCCTCCGCTGCTGGTGGGAGTGCAACTTGTACAGCCACTTTGAAAATCAATATGGCAGTTTTTCAGAAAGCTGGAAATTGATCTACATTAAGACCCAGCTATGCCACTCTTGGGCATTCACCCAAAGGATACTCTATCATAATGCAAGGACATTAGCTCAACTATGTTCATAGCAGCTTTATTAGTAATAGCCAGAAACTGGAAACAACCTAAATATTCCTTAACTAAAGAGTGGATAAAGAAATGTGGAATATTTACACAATGAAGTATTACTCAGCTGTTAAAAACAATGACATCAGGAAATTTGCTGGCAAATTTATGGAACTAGAAAAAAATCATCCTGAGTGAGGTAACCCAGACCCATACCCAGAAAGACAAGCATCGTATGTACTCATTCATAAGTGAACATTGGCTGTAAAGTAAAGGAGAACCATGCTACAATCCATAGAAAAGCTAGGTAAAAAAGAGGGCTCAAGGGTAGGGGATGCATGAATCTCATTGTGAAGGGTAAATAGAAAGGACATTGCCAGTGGGAGGGGAAGGGACCTGAAAGGGGGGTGGGGTAAGGATGGGAACAGGAGGGTTCAGGTGCAGAGAGGATGTAAGGATAGAGTACTGGGAGAGACAAGTAGAATCTGGGGACATCTCTAGGATGAGCTAGAAACCTAGAGCAATGGAAACTCCCAGGAGTCTATGAAAGTGACCCTAGCTAGCTAAGACTCCTAGAAATAGGAGTCCCATCTTCTATAATCATGGAAGGATTGAGACACCAACCCAGCCACAAACCCTTTGACCTACAATTTGTCCTGCCTGCAGGATGTGCTGAGGTAAAGATGGCACAGAACTGTGAGAGTGACCAACTAATGACTGGCCCAGCTGGAGACCCATACTCTGAGAGGAAGCTCACCCCTGAGGGCCAAGACCCAGAGGCTGTATACCCCAACAGACCTAGGATAGAAGCAAACATGAATGGCAAAAAGTGTCAATGAAGCTGGACAAAGCAGCCTTACAGATTACAGCCAGGATTTCTGAATCTTCTTCGAATCCCCCATGACAGCGCCCCTTACCAGCAGGAAGTAGTTTGGAAAGAACAACGCCCAAATTCCCAAATATTGTGTATAAAAGTTTGCTTTCATTTAATTGGACTTTGTTATATAAAATAAAATAAATTAATAAAAAAAGTGTCAATGAAATGATTCCTAATGAAATTCTGCTACACTAATAGATTGGTGTTTAGCCCAACTGTCATCAGAGAGGCTTCATCCAGCAACTGATGGAAATAGATGCAGAGACCCACAGCCAAACATTAGGCAGTTCTCAGGGGATCCTGTGGAAGAGGGAGAGAAAGGATTGTAGGACCCAATGGTGTCAAGGGCACCACAAGAAGTCCCATAAGACCAACTAACCTGGGCTCATAGGGGCTCACAGAGACTGAACTGATGCCAGGGAGCATGCATAGGACTGACCTAGGTCCTCTACATATATGGGACAGTTGTACAACTTGGTCTTTGTGAGAGACTCCTAACAGTGAAAGCAGGGGCTGTCTCTGACTCTGTTGCCTGCTTTTGAGTCCCATTTCTCTTACTGGATTGCCTACCCAGCATTAATAGGAGAGGAGGAGCCTAGGCTCACTGAACCTTGATATAACAGGGCTGGCTGATATTCTTGGAAGGCCCACTTGTAACTGAAGAGAAATGGAATAGGAGTGGGTGGAGTCAGGGGGAAGGAGAGGAGGGAGCAGGAACTAGAAAGAAGGCAAGGAGGAGAAATTTTGAATGGGATGTAAATAAATAAACAAAAGTGTTTGTTCCAGACACCCTGAGATCTTGGACTGAGAAATTTTATACTCAACTGGACCACATCCAAGTCCCACTTCAACACTGCAAATTCTTTACCTGAAAGAATATAGCTTCCTATAAAATAAAGCAAGCAATGAAATAACACCAGATGCATAAGTTCTGATGCAAGAATATAAAAAAAAAAAAACAAAGTGAGAATTTCTCCAAAAAGTATTATTATCATTATTAATGGCATTTTGGGAGAGTAAGTTAGCTGAAATCCCAGATAGAAAACTGAAAAAAAATGATTATAATAAGCATGTTCAGAGAAACAAACAAACAGATGGATGAAACAAGGAAAGTAATGATTTATATTAAAAAGGAATTCAAGAAACATATAAATACCAATGAAAAACCAATCTTGAATTCTGGGGAGGGGGTAATGGGGATTTAAGTCTAAATTCTCTGGAAAGTCTAATTGATAAAATAGATCAAGGAAAGGACAGAGCATCTGAGCTTGAGTCAAGGTGGAAGAGCTCTAACAATCCACAGGACAAGGATGAATAAGATAGTTCATTTTAATAAAGTATCAGTAAGAATTTAAGATATATAATAAACAGTAAAAATGCCAAATCTATAGGTTATAAAGAAAAATTTTGTTCTAAAGGCATAGAAAACATTTTCAAAAGAATCATGACAGAAAGTTTCCAAGAGTCAGGCAAAAATAAATGCTAATCCATACGTAAGAGGCATTTGGACACAAAACAGACAAGACCAGAATATAATCTTCCCTTCACATATAATTAAGACACTAAATATATAGAACCAAAAAAAGTGTAATGAAAATAGCAAGAGAGACACACCAAACAATATAAAAAGGCAGCCTAACAAAATAAGATAATTCAACTGAAACCTTAAAAGCCAAAAGGGCTCTGAATGATGTATTTCAAGTTCTGAAAGAAAACACTGCCAAATTCAGACTGCTTTACTCAACAAAACTCTCTGTTATAACTGAAGAAAAAAATCAAAACTTTCCATGATAAGTGGCACACATCTTTAATCCCAGTCTGTACTGCATAGTGAGTTACAGGACAGGCAGGGATGCACACTGAGACTCTGTCTCAAAAGAAAAAAAAATCAGCAAGCTAGTCCAAACTAAATAAATTTAGTCTAAGTCACTAAGCCAGTGACTTAGTCTAAGACACTAAACTAACTCTGCAGAAGAGATTAGAAAAAAAAAAAATCCTTCGTGGTTAAAAGAAAATATATCCATTCACAAGGCTGTGGGAGAAACAAATTATGCTCGAATAATATGTAAACAACAGAAGACAAAGGAAAGAAAACATTTAAAAATCAACAAGATAGCCAAGTGGTGGGGGTACATGACTTTAATCCCAGTACTTGGAAGGCAGAGGCAGGCAGATCTCTGGGTTCAAGGCCAGTCTGGTCTACAGAGCTTTCAGGACAGTCAGGGCTACAAAGAGAAACACTGTCTTGAAAACCAAAACAAAAAATAAACAAACAAACAAAACAACAACAACAAAAGGACAGGAACCAATACACAGCATTCAGTGATAACACTGAACATTAGTAGTCTCCATTCCCCTAACTAAAGACACAATAGACTGGATCAATAATGGGGAGCTGTCCATTTGTTACCGGCAGTAGGTGTGTGGATTCTCGTGTGTTTTCTCCTCAGTTCTGATTTGTGTGTTGTTTTAAGACTGATGCCAGCTGTTTCTCCATGCTCTTCATTCACCAGTGCCCACCGCTTCACTTGATGAAGCAGTAGACTCACTGTGGGCAAAGTGCTCCAGAAATGGCACAGAACCTCTCTGAGAAGCCCACAAGCTGGTGGGAAGGGCCTGCAGTAAGGAAGGAGGGCTCACTCTGGGCAAGGCACAAATGGCAGGACATGGAAAACAGCTCCACCAAAGTCCAGCTTGGCAAGCCAACAGGTTTATCTGGGTTGTTTACAGGATCGTGATTGACTCAAAGGCAGCTGCATCCCTGAGAAACACACCGAGCCACGGTAATGACTCAAAGGCAGCATCGGAGGAACTCCCCTTACAGGCAGAAGAGGCCAGAAGATCAGAAGATCTCTTCTCCCCAGCAGTCCCTAACGCTTATATAACCTTGGAGTGCACCGTGTGGATCTTGGAAATTGCAGGAACTTCTTGAGACTTATGAGTTATTTATGAGTCTGGTAATCTGGGTTTGCTTTCTGAGCTTTAACAAGAAGAGCCAGGATGAGATTTTTCATTTCAGAAGAAACTGCTCCAGGACACAGAAATGGCAAAACAAGACAGATCAATGGCTGCCAGGAGCCAGGAAGAAGATAGGGAACTCACTGTAAAAGGACATGTGGGATTTTTTGCCACATAATTTGCATTCATTATCAAAGCCCATTAAACTCTGTGGTTAGGAGGGATGCAGTTTTATTTTACATTAATCATATCACAATATACCTGTTTTAAATAGATGACTAATATAAAGGCTTTGTGGCATATGAAATGTGTTTAAATATTTTCTACATCAAGAAAGATTCCAACATAACAGAGTATTTTGATACGTTAAAACTGATGGAGTTCTCTCCAAGCAGTGTCTAGTTTCTTTTCTAGTTTAGTAGAGAAAAGAAAAACATGAAACTCTATTTAAGAAGAGATGAAAGTAAATTGTCCTCCCTCAAAATAAAGTGAAAACAACACACTTACAATTGTGAACTGAAGTTCCCAGAAAAAAAGCCAAGGTGTGCTGATTGGTTAGACCTCTGTGGTAATGCAAAGTTGACTGATGCCGATTTCAGAACCAACAGCATTTGCGGCTATCTTTCTTATTCTTGCAGGGGTTTATTTTTTTGTTGTTGGTGGGATGTGTGTGTGTGTCTGTCTGTCTGTCTGTCTCTATGTGTCTATACACTGTGTGCGTGTCCGTGTGGCTGTGTGCCCTGTGTGCATAGGGCAGGCAAGGGGACTGGATTCTCTGGAGCTGGAGTTATAGACTGGCCTCCTACTGTGAATGCTAGGAACTCAACTTGGGTCCTTTGGAAGAATTGGGAATCACCCTTAACTACTAAACTATTTCTCCAGCCCTGTGATGGTTTGGATAAGAATGGCTCCCACAGGCTCGTAATATTTGAATGGCTGTCATTAGGGAGTGTTGCTACTTGACAGGGATTAGGAGGTATGGCCTAGTTGAAGTAGATGTGGCCTTGTTGAAGGAAGTATGTAAGTAGGGATGGGCTGGAGGTTCAGATACTCAAGCCAGACCCAGTCTCTGTCTCTCTCTTCCTGCTCCCTGTGGATCCAGATGTAGGATTTTCAGCTGCCTCTCCAGCACCATGTCTGCCTAAGAGCCACCATGCTTCCTGTCATGACAATTATGGACCAAGCCTCTGAAACCGTAAGTTAACCCCAATTAAGTGTTTTCCTTTAAAAGAGTTGCTATGGCCATGGTGTCTCTTACTATCAATAGAATGTTGAGTAAAATAAGCACCCATCTTGGGCTAACTTTAGTACCTTTTGATGGATGTTTATTGCCCACCCCGGTATAAAATCTAACACCCATCTGATTATCAAAGACACTTTCAGAATGTGTTCTTAGCAGACTGCTAGCTTCCACCAACCCAAAGGCTAAGAATGTCATCAGTAGCATCTAAAACCTATAGCCTAAATCCCACCCCTCCTTGTCTGATGTCCCCACCAATGCTCCTGGTAAATGACTTTGTTTATGACTTTCTTTTATCCTGTGACTATAAAACCTTCTAGTGACACTTCCACAGCAGGACGTGTTGGTCAGAGCAATAAAATGTTTGGCTCAGAAAAACCGCTTATTCCCGTGGGAGTGAGAGTTGTTTCATATCTATGCAATGTAAATGAAAAGATTTTAAAAATGAGATGATAAGTCAGAAGCTGGATCTTTAAAATTAATAAAGTTTATGGCATGTACCAATTAGCAAAAGAAAAAGACAAATTGATTAAAATAGTAAAATGTGGATGAAAAGACTCTGGCAGTGAATAGAGTAGCTATTTTGAAGGAGGGCGGTTCTCTGGATTTCTCTGGATCAGGACTAGCAGTTATCAGCAGCAGTGCTCTATGAATAGCTGCTGAAGTATGAAATGATAAATTGAGTTGTCTCAAAAATATAACCTGGACCTTGACCAGTAAAACAATGATAGAAAGTTATAAAAAGAATTTATTATCCCCAAACAAATAGTACTAATGGAATCAAGAAACTATTTTAAGTCTCCAAAAACCAATTTTCTCTATTGTTGTTACCAAAAGAGAACAGCATGGAATTCAGTTTGGTTTTACAGGTAAATGTGATTTTGATCATAAACCTAAGGGAGTCAATGAAGACAGACAAAAGAAAGGGATGGAGGGAGGGAGGACAGGAGGGCAGGAGGCAGGGAGAGAGGGAAGCAGGAACTAAGTCTCATTTTGAACTTAAATACAGAAGTCAAAAATAAAATCCAGGATATAACATACAAGCTGAGGAAACAGTACAGCAAGAAGCAGTGCACCCCAGAAGGCACAACCAGTAAGACATTGTGACAAGGACATCACAGTCTCAACCCCACAGGTAGGGCACTTGGCCAAGCTTGAGGCTGGAAAGCCACCCAGACAAAGCATTGGGGAACTTGTGTTCCCCATTACAATGGAAACAATCCCATTGTAATAATTGTGCATGGTAAAAAGGTGTAAACGTGGGTCTCTTCTCTCCGGTTTATTTTGTTTCATAGTTTTTCAAGTACAATGCTGTGTGTGTGTGTGTGTGTGTGTGTGTGTGTGTGTGTGTGTGTGTGTGTGTGTCAACTAGTGTGGGTGCTGGGAACCAAATTAGACCCTCTGGAAGACTGGAAATGCTCTTAACAGCTGAACCACCTCTCCAGTCCTGTTTTGTAGTTTAGAGATGGTGTCACAGTGTAGCCTAGGCTGGCCTCAAACTCACCACCCTCCATCATGGCACTACAGACACCCACCATGCCTGACTCAGCATGTCTCTTTTCAAATTATTCTAAAGCTTTCTCTAGCAACCCTGTCCCACCCAAGCTATTATTTCATGATTGAGAAGAATTTGCCTTTGTTCATTTGTTTTCCAATGAGCTCAGATTTGGAAGTGAATGCATTTGCTCTGAGTTGGTCTGCAACAATAAAGGCTGTCTTGCTGAAAACTGGCTGCTTCTGCCTTAGCTTCTGAGTGTTCCCTGTTGCCTCAGCCTCACCTGCTAGCCTTGTCCAGAGTCCCACAGACAAAACCTTCTGCACTGTTTACCACCCAGTTGTTCCTGGTTTGCTTCAAATGTGACTGCCTCTTGGGCCACTAGCTGAGTTCCACTGTGAGCAGAGTGTTTCGCCCTGGTAGCTGAGTTTCCAACTCTGCTGTGTGATTCTCTGTTCCTCTCCTCCTCCAAGGCTGCCTGCTGCTCTCGGATGGAAAATTATTAAGAAGAAATTCTTGCTGGGTGTTGGTGGCTCATGCCTTTAATCCCAGCACTCAGGAGGCAGAGGCAGGTGGATTTCTGTGAGTTCAAGGCCAGCCTGGTCTACAGAGTGAGTTCCAGGACAACCTCCAAAGCAACACAGAGAAATCCTGTCTTGGGGGGGAGGGGCAATTCTTCAGCCATTTTTTTCTTAATTATGCTTGCAAAGAGAATAGATATGTCTTTTATACTTAACAAAAATATTTGTAAGCTATCCTGAGCTGTAGAAGGCTTTCCCAATACACCCAACACCACTGAACTTCAAAAACTTTCTTGAAGGGCCTTGAAGTTTCTGGAATTTTGTCAGATTCATATCCTACCTACCCCCTTTTATGCAAATTCATAGTAGTTGATACTTATTTTATTTAAGATTATTTTAAACTTATATTTTGAACAATTTCATACCTGTATGTGTAGGGGCACATGGTCTTTGCGTTTACAATTGTTAAACACATGGAGTTGTCTCTTTGAGGGAAGAGATGTTTAACTTATCTTCCACTCAGAAGACTAGGAATGGATATGGTCCTGTGCTAGGAATAGATGTAGGCCCAGGCCACATCTGACTTTTTGAGGCTATACTTATCTCAGTCATTCTCCTTAGACCTTTATCTTGAGCATTGTTTCTCAGTCAGTAGAACCCATCTTTATGGGAGATGTCATAGGTACTGTACAATGGAGCAGAGATGCTTGATCGCTTGGTGACCTTTGCCCTATCTGACCAAAACCACACCAGATCCTCCTCTAGGCCCTTAGACAACACATGTAGTCAACCTATAGAACCCATCTTTTTGGAAGAGGTAACCTGTAATTTTCAAAGAGGGCCATAAGGCACTAGTAAGTTGCATGAAGAAGTGGCCCACAGTCTCACTCCTATCACAGAACCATCCAGCTCCACATGTAAGGACATGGTAACTAAGCAACTCTGGGGATTTAGAGATGGCTCAGTGAGCAAGTGTGCTGGCTGTGCAAACACGAGGACATGAGCTGTGGCTGGCACACCTGCCCCAGTGCTGTGCAGAGATGGGAGTGAGTGCAGCCAGAGGACAAGACAGGAGCATGGCCGGTTCTTGCTGTCTGCTGACCTAGCTCTAAGTTTAGTGAGAACCCTGTTGGAGACTGATAGAGCAAAACACCCTGTGCCTTGTGGCCTCTGTGAGCATGGAGTACTCACACACGCACACACACACACAGGCACACACACATACATACGCTATACGTACAACTATATATACACATATTATACACCCACAATATAGAGACACACTAAATACACACATACTATTTAAACACACTATAAACATACACACTTCTAATATACACACTATACACATACACACATAATACACAATACCACACTATACACACACACACATACTGTGTACACACATACTATTTACACACACTCTAAACACACACACATCTATACACACTATACACGTATACAAAACATACACACATACTATATACATACGTTAAAAAAAATTAAAACAGCAGTGTAACACAAATGACCCAGAGACTGCTATTTGGGTTCTGACTGATACCAGAAAAGCAGAACAGCCGGCCAGTAGCTCTCACTTCTAGCTCAGGCTTAAAGACCTGATCCATGCACGAGCTCTTCACCAAGTCACAAACTGCTGCCTCTCCTCAGTGTGTCAGGAGAACGAATGCCTCTCTGAGACCTCGCTTCTGTCTTACATACTTCCCTAATGTTGGGATTAAAGGTGCGAGCTATAATTCCCTTTCAGACTGACTCACTCTTGTGTAGATCTGGGTGGCCTTGGACTCACAGAGATCCTTCGATCTCTTAATCCTGAATCCTAGGATTAAAGCTGTGTATCACCACCTCCTAGCTTCTGGCTGCTGGTATTAAAAGTGTGTGCCTAGCTTCTATGGCTTATGGATGACTTTGCTTTCTGAATCCTCGTACAAGCTTTAATAAATAATAAACAACATATCACCACACAAGAAGAGCCCTTGCTAAGACCTGAGAGTCAGCATGTGACTCCAGCCAGCCCCCCACCTGTGAAGACTGGAGAAACAATTCTCCTGTTTAAACCCCAGGCTGTGGTATTTGTTATGGCAGCCTGAGATGACTAAGGCATCATCCAGATCCAGATGTTATTGTAAAGAGAGGGTAATAGGAAGCACATGACATGAGGGTAGAGGGGACTTGCCAGAGGAGAGAGGAGTGGGGAGAGAGGCCAGCAAGAGGACTGGGAGAGGGCATGGGGGTGACTAAGAACCAAGTATGACGACACGGTGTGTATGAAATGTGGTAATGAGTGGTAATTAAGCCGCTTGTTTGCTAACTTAAAATGTTAGTTGTAAAATCCTTTTGTACCGCAATCTAATTCATATTTTTCTAAACATCTTTTACTGGGTGCAGATGTTAAGGAGATCATTTTATCTGGGTGGACTGTGTGCTGGGTTGGTTGAGGCCTAAATGGAAAAAAGGAAAACCACAGCTAAAGATGGTTTGTCTCTAAATATGATGCAGAAATTCTAGTCTCCTAGCACCCATCCAAGGTCATGGTTGGTTGGTCAGTCCTTCACCCCAGGAGGTACCCTAGCAGATGCAGTGACCACAACAAAGAGAGGTAAAAAAGTGACTGTACTAAAAAAGCAAATTCCAGATGTGCACAGGTTAAGAAACCAAAAAGCTCAAGTGTTTTGAAGTCATGCTTTTTAGAAAAGCACCTGGACAGATGATCTCACCCACGGCTTTCTTATACCAGAGCCAGGCTGAGAAAACACCTGGATAGACAGCCCTGTCCATGGTTTTCTTACATGATCAGGCTGAGCAAACAAAAAAACAAATATCTAGCAATATCTCTAAGCCTTAATTTTTTCCTAGCTGCTGCTTAGCCAGAAATAAATAGGTCACTAGAAAATAAATCATAATAATAAAATAAAGTTTACTTTCCCATGGTGCTTGGGATAGAATCTAGTGTGGGCTATATAAAGAGAGACTATCATAATTGAGAAAGGCTTACTTGCCTCTAAATCAACTCTTGTCTCCCCATTTAGTTTTGCTTTGATGATAAATGTTCAGACTCTCCAGAAGCAGAACCTAAGCCAAGAATTCAGATGTGTTCTATTTATTAAGGGAACTCCTCCCAAGAGGAGACTGAAGGAGAGTGGAGAAGACACACTATCACCAGTCTCACAGAGATAAAATCGGAAGCTCACAGCCCTCAGGATAAGAGTGATTCTGCAAAGGGTCCAAGATTTAACCAGGAGGTTTAAAGAGCCCGACCCTCAGAGTAAGGCTGTGTAGACATAGGCCAGGCTTTAAAAAGATGCCTGCCAAACTCTGCATCAATTCAGCAGAGGGCTCCAACCTTACTTGCCTAAGAGAAACTCAAACCTTTGGGCAAAGGTTAAGATCACCCAAGCACCAATGTTTCGGCACAGTCCCTGACTTTGATCAAAATGCCTTTGTATGCCAACAGAATGAAAATAGACAACAGAAACGGAACAAGAGAGGATGCTGATATCAGAGTGACCACATGTGGGCTTTTAAATATAATATTATTTAACCCTCCCCCCCCAAAAAAAAAGCCTTTTAATCACTGAGACTGTCCTGATGCACCATCATCCTCAATGCAAGGCTCGTGTCATAGTTGGGGTTTCTATTGCTGTGAAGAGACACCCCAACTACAGCAACTTTTATAAAAAGCAAGCAATTAATTGAGGTGGCAGCTTACAGTTCAGAGGTTCAGTCATTATCATCATGGTGGAGAGCATGGCAGCACACAGGCAGACATAGTGCTGGCTACCTCTCCATCAAAAGGCAACAGGAAAATTGACTGGGACACTGGGTGGTATCTTGAGCATAGTAAACTTCAAAGCCCACCAACACAGTGACACACTTCCCCGTCAAGATCACACCTACTCCAATAAATCCACTCCCTATGAGCTTTGGGGGGTTGGGGGGTAGTTACATTCGAACTACCAAAGTTCATGTCTGTGGACTTATCCATTTTAGACGTTTCTCTACCAATTCCCTGCTACAGACTAGACATTTCAACTCTCAACAGCTTTCTAGACTTACAAATCCCTCATATGTCCTTCTTGATTTCCTTTTTCCCATGCAATATAGTCACCTCCAATAAATTGCTAATCAAACTCCTTCATAGTGAAAAAAATATCCAATTAATATTATTTCACCATGTGGTCAACCGGTGGTTAGCTGAGTTAGCTAACTACCTTTTACCTTGAAATAACCTTTGCATGCATGCTCCTCTGCTTTGAGTGGATAGACTATTCTGTAAGCCCAGTTTCCTATCTACTGTGCACCAATGCTCTTGTAGCCTGCCTGCTTGGTTCCAGTGCTTTATGAATAAGCACTGTTTAACCTTGAATTTCCTGTATCCTGGGTCTCATTTGGTCTCTCACCTGGTATACTTTATAATACACTTTAGAAATAAAATGCTTCGAATTTGTCTGACTGGGGGTGAATTCTCCTCCCACACTTCACTGAGTTTTTTTTTTTTTTTAAGAATTCCACTTAAAAATTATTTCCCTACAAGTGTAAAGGCTCTTCTCTATTATGTTCTAGTGCTTACTGTGTTGGTTGAGATGTCTGAACCATTATTCCTCTTCATGTGTAACCAACATTTTTAATCTCTGGAAGGTTTGAGAACCTTATCCCTATAGTCAAAACTTTTGTGGTAATTAACTTGTTAAATTTTTTATTTTTCATATTACCTCAAACTACTTAACTGATGCATGTCTTCCATTGGAAACTCCTGTCAAGTGCATGCTGGCATCTCCAGACCCCCTGGAATCATCCTCAAATTATATGTCTCCTGCTTCATGAAGGAAGCTCTGCATATCCACTGCTCATTCTCCTTATCGCTTTGCTATGGCATTTGAAGAGATGAAAGAAGACATCTCATTCCCCTGTCTTTAAAGCAAACGTTGTGTTCCTCTTACTGTCTGAAGAGCCACAGGGGCAAAAGAAACTGCTTCACTTGAATTCCCTGTAATCACCAGGGAAACGGTTGTTGTGCACCAGCAGTTGTTGCTCTGCCACAAAAACTCAGTTAAACATCAACTGGTCCTGTAGAAGCCTTCCCATTTCTCCAGGAGACTTTTCAAGGGAACTCCTAAAGTTTCACTTCTAAACTGGAAAATGAGATGCTATTTCGGGGATGCTGTAGCACTGAGTTCAGAGCTATTCATCGAAAATGACAAGGGTATATTTGGGGGAGTCCGGAGCTAGAGACTAAATCACTTGACTCTGACAAGACCCCAGGGGAGCACAGGGGGCCAGATGCTCAGTGAACTCCCAAGTGCAGCCACAGCACCCAAAACAGTGTCTAGATGCCAAGCTGTTTTCACTCTGAAAGAGGTTCTCTCAGTACTTAGTGATTACTCTCTGCTTCTTTTTACCCCATCCTCTCACTCCTGATTCATTTGAAGAGCATCTAGGGAAATGTGCGTCAGATTCCTGCAGCTTGCTTTCATGTCTCTAAGGTAATTAACTTGTCTGACAATTTAGTCTTTGGGCAACAGAATATGTGATCACATGCCTTTCATCCAGGATCCTTGGAAAATGAGGCTCCATTAAAAATCCATGAAATGCTGCTGTGTTACCCCTCCAGGCCTTCATCCATTGGGTATCACTTTATGTGGGCTGGCACTTAGGCAACAGAGCAAGAAATATGCCTGTGTTAGTCATTCTACAGTCCGTGTAAATCTATACTCCAGGGAGGAGACTCTAGTTCTTTGATATTTTCCTTTCATAGATGATATGTGGTCCTGTCCCATAATGAGGACAGAACAGGTGTGGAGCTCTACAAGATAGCTCAGCAGGTAAAGGTGTTTGCCACCAAACCTAACTACCTGGGTTTGATCCCCAAGACCCACATGGTGGAAGGGAGCAATAATTCCCAAAACTCATCCTCTGATCTCTACACACAGTTCCATGACACAAATACATATGCATATACTCACATAAGTCAACAAATACATGTGTTCCAGGTACTGGACAGATGGTTGGTGGTTAACAGTACATACTTCCATTGCAGAAGACCCGAGCTTATTCCCGGCACACAAGTCAGGCTTTAACTCCAGTTTCAAGGGATAAAATGCCTCTTCTGGCCCCCACAGGCAATGATGCACAGACATGCACAAACCCACACTCAGATGCACACATAGATGCATAATTAAAAAGTAAAAGTAAATGAGATTGGATGCCACATCCTCTGGAAATTCAGAGATCACCAGCTACCCAACAGACAGCTTTATGGGTCTTAGTATCCACCACTCCTTCCTGGGAGTCCAGAGAGCCCCAGGTCCAGAAAGTGCAATGTTAATAAATGTACCAATGATCTGTGATTTTGGGGAAGAAATCTTGTCTCTCCATAGTAACCCCACATAACATACACACACACACACACACACACACACACACACACACACATTCTTATGACAAATGCTATACCTTTGGGGTTTTATATCTCTTTCTTTACTGTTTCTAATCTGCTAGCTAACACCCCCTACTCTAGGGCTATAGTACTCTGCTGGGGAATAAAAAAATGAAGGATGTTTTCAATTGGGGATGAATGGCCCTTTGGGAGGACCTGAAATTCTACCCTATGATTCAGTACACACAGGGCTTAGATTTATAGTGTTCTCTCTCTCTCTCTCTCTCTCTCTCTCTCTCTCTCTCTCTCTCTCTCTCTCTCTCTCTCTCTCTCTCTGGATTTTTGTATGGTAAGGGCATCAGTGGCTCCTTATGGTAGTCAGAGGCCCTAAGGGGTTCACAAGGTTTCGTTTTTTTTTTTTTTTTTTTTTTTTTGATATTTTCTAAGACAAGGTTTCTCTGTATATCAGTTCTGGCTGTCCTGGAACTCTGTATAGACCAGGGTGGCCTTGAACTCACTGAGATCTGCCTGCCTTTGCCTCTCAAGTGTTAGAATTAAACCCATGTGCCACCACTGCCTGTCAGGTCTCAATTATTCTTATGTGAATTTTATGATAATAGTTTTATTTAAATTAAACAAGCTTGTTTTACTTATCAATTCCAGTTACCTCATCCTCCTTTCCTCCCCTGTCCTCAACCCCTTTTGGCTCCACAGATGAGGGTGAGGCCTTCCATGGGGGACATTCAAAGTCTGTCAGGCCCTCCCCCATGTGTCTAAACTTAAAGCGTATCCCTCTATGTGGAATGGGCTCCTAAAGTCATGATCATGTGGTTTTTCTTTTTCAGTTTGTTTATATGGTGGAATACATTGATGGATTTTCATATGTTGAACCATCCCTGCATCCCTGGGATGAAGTCTACTTGGTGGTGAAGGATGATTTCTCTGATGTGTTCTAGGATTTGATTTGGCAGTATTTTATTGAATATTTTTGCATCAATGTTCTTGAGAGACATTGGTCTGTAGTTCTCTTTCTTAGTTGTGTCTTTCTGTGGCTTGGGTGCCAAGGTTATTGTAACCTCATAAAAAGAGTTTGGCAATGACTCTCCTGCTTCTATTGTGTGGAACACTTTAAGGACTATTGGTATTAGCTGTCCTTTGAATTTCTGGTAGAATTCTGCACTGAAACCATCTGGCCCTGGGTTTTGTTGTTGTTGTTGTTGTTTGCTTTTGTTTTGTTTTGTTTTTGGTTGGGAGACTTTTAATGACTGCTTCTATTTCATTAGGGATTCTAGGTCTATTTAAATTGTTTGTCTTTTTATTTAATTTTGGAAAGTGATAACTATCTAGAAAATTGTCCCTTTCTATTAAATTTTCCAATTGTGTAGAGTACAGGTTTTCAAAGTATGACCTTAAGATTCCCTGGAATTCCTCAGTGTCCATTGTTAGGTCTTCCTTTTCATTTCTAATTTTGATAATTTGCATGTTTTCTGTCTGCCTTTTGGTTAGGTTGGATAAAGGTTTGTCTATCTTGCTGATTTTCTCAAAGAACCAACTCTTTGTTACATTGATTCTTTGTATTGCTTTCCTAGTTTCTACTTTATTGATATCTGCCCTCAATTTGATTATTTCCTGACATCAACTCCTCCAAGGTGAGTTTGCTTCTATTTGTTCCAGAGCTCTCAATTGTGCTGTTAATCCTCTAGTGTTACTATTCTCCAGTTTCTTCTTATGGGCATGTAATGCTATGAACTTTCCTCTTAGCACTGCTTTCAAAGTGTCCCATAAGTTTGGGTATGTTGTCTCTTCATTCCTATTGAATTCTAGGAAGTCTTTAATTTCTTTATTTCTTCTTTGAAGAAATTGCACCCAGGAAAGGTGTAATTGTGCAAAATTCAATTTCCCTGAGTTTGTAGGTTTCTGCAATTTGTATTGTTGAATTCTAACTTTAAAGCATTGTGGCATGATAAGATACAGGAGGTTATTCCAATATTTTTGTACCTATTGAGGTTTGCTATTGCAGTATGTGTCGATTTTAAAGAAGGTTCCATGTGGCACTGAGAAGAAGATATATTCTTTAGTGTTTTAATGGAATGTTCCGTAGGTGCCTGTTAAACCAAATCGGGTCATAACTTCTGCTAGTTCCTTTGTTTCTTTGTTAAGTTTCTATCTGGTGGACCTGTCTAGTGTTGAGAATGGGGTGTTGAAATCTCCCCATTTTAAGTGTGTGAGGTATTTTATGTGCAATTTGAGCTTTAGTAATGTTTCTTTTACATATGTGGGTGCCTTTGTATTTGGGGCATAGATGTTCAGAATTGAGGCTTCATCTTGATGGATCTCTCCTGTGATGAATATGAAATGACCTTCATCTCTTTTGATTAATTTTAGTTTAAAGTCTAATTTGTCAGATATTAGGATTGCTACACCCACTTGTTTCTTGGGTCCATATGATTGGAAAATCTTTTCCCAACTCTTAACTCTGAGGTAATCTGTCTTTGAAGTTGAGGTGTGCTTCTTGTATGCAGGAGAAGGATGGATATCTATCTTTGTATCCATTTTGTTAGCCTGTGTCTTTCTATGGGCGAGTTAAGATCATTAATATTGAGGGATATTAATGACCATTGATTGTTAATTCTTGTTTGTTTTGGATTTGGTGGTGGTGGTGATATCATGTGAATTTCTCCCCCCCCCATTTTTCTTTTGGCTGTTAGTAAAGTGGGATTATCTATTGCCTATGTTTTTGTGGGTGTAGTTAACTTCCTTGGGTTGGAGGTTTCCTTCCAGAACTTTCTGTAGGCCTGGATTAATTGATATGTATTGTTCTGGTTTTGTCATGGAATATCTTGGTTCCTCCATCAATAGTAATTGAAAGCTTTGCTGGGTATAGTAGTCTGGGCTGGCATCCGTGGTCTCTTAGTGTTGGTATCTATTCAGGACCTCTGGCTTTCATAATTTCCATAGAGAAGTTAGTTTTAATTCTGATAGGTTTACTTTTGTATGTTACTTGGCCTTTTTCCATTGCTGTGCTTAATATTCTTTCTTTATTCTGTATGTTTGGTGTTTTACTATGTGGTGAGGGGACCTTTTTGTGGTCCACTCTATTTTGTGTTCTGTAAGCTTCTTGTACTTTCATTGGCATTTCTTTCTTGATTTCTTCTATGATTTTGTTGAATATATTTTCTGCATCTTTGAGTTGGGTTTCTTCACCTTCTTCTATACCTATTATCCTTAGGTTTGGCCTTTTCATGGTGTCCCATATTTCCTGGATATTTTGTGTTAGGGATTTGTTGAACTTAAGATTTTCTTTGGTCAATAAATCTATTTCTCCTAGTGTATCTTCAACACCTAAGATTCTCTCCTACATCTCTTATATTTTTTGGTTATGCGTGCATCTGTAGTTCTTGATCACTTACCCAGCTTTTCTATTCCCAGCTCTCCCTCAGACTGTTGTTGTTATTATTGTTGTTGTTGTTGTTGTTGTTGTCTCTAATTTAGCTTTCAAACCTTGCACTATTTGAATTGTTTCTTGCAATTTTTTGTTTGTTTGCTTTTTTGTTTTGTTTTTTGAGATAGCATTTTTCTGTGGCTTTGGAGGCTGTCCTGGAACAAGCTCTTATAGACCAGGCTGGTCTCGAACTCACAGAGATCTGGCTGCCTCTGCCTCCCAAGTGCTGGGATTAAAGGCATGCACCACAACTGCCTGGCCAAATGTGTAACCCAGGCTGGCCTCAAACTCATGATCCTCCTGCCTCTGCCTTCTTTAGCAAATCCTACCAGTGTGTGCCACCACAACCAGCATTTTTTGTGATTTTTAATTTATCTTTTCTTCTGTTTCTTTAAAGGATTTTTTCATTTCCTCTTTTAGGGTCTCTATCTTCTTCATGAAGTTGTTTTTAAGGTCATTCTCTTCTGCTTCATCTGTGTTGCAAAGTTCAGGTCTTGCTGGTGTGGAGTCTCTAGACTCTGGTGGCATCATATTGATCTTTCTATTGTTGACTGTGTTCTTACACTGTCATCCACCCATCCCTTCTTCTAGTGTGTGCCAGTGGAATCTCTCCCTCTCCTAGTGAATACAGGACCAAGGTACTCTTCCAGTGGGTGCAAGCAGATCCAATACTCCAATAGCTCTCCTCTTCCAGTGGGTGGTGGCCAGACCAGGACATTGACAGACTCTGGATGGGCTGGTCTGCCAGGACAGGCTCCCCTGCATGCAGTCCCCAATCCTCAGGAGGCTCTGAGCAGGGCACCCTCTTATGTGAATTTTAAAACTCTTCTATTTACGCTGAAATTTTGCAGACTGTTTAACATGTGGTTCAAGAGGAGGAATGCAGAAACAGCTCTAAAAATGTAGCTCTCTGCTTACTATTGAAACATTGACAAAGCAAAAATGTAAAACAATGTTGTTCTCTTCAATCAATAGTTTTTGTTTGGAACAGTTTATAACTAAATGTAAATGTTACAGCTCAGATGGAAAGGTATCCTGTCAGTCAGGAGCCAAGGAATACCACAAAATCACACAGCACAACAAACTTCACACAAGAGATTTTGGGGCCAGGTGGTGGTAGTGCATGCCTTTAATCCCAGCCCTCCAGAGTCAAAAGAAGGTGAATCTCTGTGAGTTTGAGGACCGTCTGGTCTACAGAGTGAGTTCCAGGACAGCCAGGGCTACACAGAGAAACCCTGTCTTGAAAACCCAAATGATGACTCCGAAATTTAAGTTGAAGGACAAGTTACTGGGAAAAAGAATTTCTATTTTTGTTTCCACAGAAAATGAAAAGATGTGGATTCCTTCCAGACTAATGTGGTTTGATCACGCCAGACCGCCTGAAACAGAGTAGGAGGTGATCCTACATTCAAAACAGCTGGACAAAACAGCCCTACAGACTACAGCCAGGATATCTGAATCTTCTTCGAATCCCCCATGACAGCGCTCCTTACCAGCAGGAAGTAGTTTGGAAAGAACGACGCCCAAATTCCCAAATATTGTGTATAAATGTTTGTTTTCATTTAATTGGACTGTTATATAAAATTAAATAAAATAATAATAAAAAATAACCAAAAAGAAAAAAGAAAAGAAAAGAAAACCCAAATGAGAGAGGGATTTATTGGGAGGAAAAACTCCTGCCTCTGTGTGGGTGAGAAGCCCAGAAAACTGAGCAGAAAACAGGGTTCCTATAGCTTTTCCTCGGGGAGGTGGAGCTTTCCAGGGTGAGATCTCAAGTACAGACCTTGGGGATTTACTCTGTAGGGCAGGGGGTGGGTCCAGCTGTTAGTGTTCTGTGGGTAGAACCTGGCAGTTGGAAGTCCTCAGGGGAGGGCCTGGCCACTCAAGTGCACTGAGATTACACTAAATATGTATTTTTGTGGTATATCTATTATTAATGATGTATAAATAGATCTATAATTGCTAATTTTTAAGGGGATTAAGGTTTTGTTGTTGTTTTTGTGTTTGTTTGTTTGTTTGTTTTCAAGACAGGGTTTCTCTGTGTAGTCTCGGTTATCCTGAAACTTACTCTGTAAACCGATCTGGCCTTGAACTCAGAGACCTACCTGTCTCTGCCTTCCAGGGACTGGCATTAAAGGCATGCACCACTACCCACCTTATAATTGCTATTTTTAGTAAATTATGCAGAAATGTTTTTTATAGTACATACTAACAGACACAACTGGTATAAACAAAAGCTCTTTGTAATTACCAGAAAAAGCTCTTTGTGGCCAGAAATCCAGGAGCCTGCTGAAAAACACAGCTTAGTAACCTTCTCCCAGTATACACAGAGCAAAGGAGGAGGGTGCTGATGTCACACTGCATTCTCCTAACAGATGCTTCTGCTTGTGTTAAATTTTTAAACAGAGTCGCGAAAAGACACAATCAAATAAGATGCACTTTACAACCCAAAATGACCTGGAAATCACTTCCCCAAACTGCAGGAAGTGGGTGGAGCTTCAGAATATTCCAAAGCTGTAGCTTTCTGAGCAGACTCTAGAAGGATTGGTCCTGTTTACATGGGTTTTGAAGGTAATCACATGGGTAAACATGGTTTTCAAACACTGGCATGTTTTTGTTTGTTTGTTTGATTTTTTTACTTGAATAAATAACAGAGAATGTTTTTCTGCCCACTCGCATTAATAGCTAACAGTATCTGTCACTCAGCCTCTCACAATCCACTCACCATCACCAGTGCCAAGTCCCAGGAAGGAAGTCAAGGCCATCCCCATCTCAGCTTTCATTGTGATAAGTGGATTTGAAACATCCAATTATCTAATCAAACAACTGGTTTTTCCCTAAGTAGTATTTCAACTGTGAGTTTTCTATTAAGATAAAGAACTCTGAGTTTTCATTTAAAGAAAATAGTAGGAAACTTTAGTGCCAGCCTAAAACAGAAACAGCTGCAATTACTTGTTCTCCTATTCAGGTTGCAAATGCACTCCAAAACTATTCTTTGTATGAACTAAAAATAAATGCTATTTTTAAAAATTATTTTCATGCTGCAGTCTTACCAAACAAATGCAGAAGCAGAAAATATAAAGCACATTAAAGAATTACATTTCTCCCATAGAAGAAAGTGACTAAACGAGGAATTGAGACTAATTAGAACAAAACCAAACCACAGGAGATTCTCAGAGTCTGTAATAGCTCATCTTCACTGTCAACCTCTGTGAGTTGGGAATCACCTAGAGACCCATCTCGAGGAATAGCTGTGAGGGAGATCCCACAGGACTTTAACTGAGAAGGGAAGACCACACTGACCATGAATAGCACCAGACAGTGGGCGGGGTCCTAGACTGAATACAAAGAACTAACTGTAACCTCCAGTGTTCCTCTCTCTCTCTCTGCTTCCTAAACATGGAAGCAACTTGACCAGCAGCCTCAGGCTCTAACCATAGTTCTTCCATGACATGACTATGTCTCCTCAAACTCTAAGCCACTAAAATCCATCCTTCCTTAGTTGTTTACATCAGGTATTTTGTCAGAGCAAAAAAAAAAAAAAGTAATAATGCAATGCCTCTGAAGAATCAAAACTGTAATTTTGACCCCTACACATTGTATCTATAGTTCTTAATTTATAGAAAATCAGTTTTGTGTCTCATTGAGAATTGATACAATCTTATTGAGAGCAATGATATAGTAGGACCTGTTGCTGTGGAATAATCCTTCTGTACACTGTAAATATGTATTGTTATCATTGTTAATAAAAAGCTGATTGGCCAATACCTTGGCAGGAAGAGATTGGGTGAGACAGCCTGAGACAGACTGAATACTGGAAGGAAGAAAGGCAGAGTCTGGGAGACAGCAGCCAGCCATTGAGGAAGCAGGATGTGTAGAAAATGAGGTAAGAAGCCATGAGCCCAGTAGAAAAACATGGATAGAAACATGTGTTAAGTTTAAGAGTTAGCTAGTAACAAGCCTGAGCTATCAGCCAAGCATTTATAAGTATTATTAAACTTCCTTGCCAGTTATTTGGGACTGGCAGCTGGGATTCAGAAAGGAACATCTGCCTACAACCTGTGGCCAAATCTAGCATGACATTTATTTTTTTGTAAATAAAGTTTATTGAAACGTACTATTTTCATCTGTCAATGTACTGTCAATGGCTCCTGCTACACAGCAGCCTGAGAGGCCTTAAAGGATGCAATCTGGCCTCAAGCCAGGAAAGCAAGTAGATTAACTGCAGTTCCTCACCTCTCCCTCTGCCCCCCAAATCTAATCCCCAGTCTCCCCAGCTCTGCAGAAGACCACCTTCCTCTCTACCTCCTTCTCCAGCTGATCATACAGATCTCCCCCTCCAAACTTCCCCTGACTCCATTCATTGCTTTATCCCACCTAAAACTCCAATAAGCATTCCCTTTGGCCAGCAAAGCAGGTAGGCTACCTGGAGATTTCACCTCTCCCTCCATCTCTCCAAGTCCTATCCCCCATTCTCATGTCCAGCTCAGCAGCAGACCTTCTTCTATGGCCTCTCCACACTCTGTGCCCCTATTTCCAGGAGACTAAGATAATCCTGGTGGAACATCCTGCTTTTCTTCCTCCTGTGGATCCCCCTCAGTAACCCATTTCTAAGTGCCAGCTCCCAATACTCAGTTTACCTGGAACACCCAGTAGCTACACCTGAGGATCCCAGAAGAATTTCCTACCATGCAGCACACAGCCACCTAGGAATCAGAGAGGGCAACAGAAAACAAGGAACGAAACACAGCCCTGACAGATATAAGACCAAACATCAGCACCTAGAATTACAATCTTCCCAAACCCAGATGCTCTAGGCACCAACATAAAAACATAATTATTAGCTTTGATGACAGCATGTCTCCACTAGAGGTCAGCAATCCTACCACTTCAGGCCCTGAGTATTGAAATATAGCTGAAGCACAAAAAAAAAAAAAAAAAAAAAAAAGACCTTAAAATGGACTTCATGGATATGATAGAGGTCCTTAGACAGGAAATATATAAATCCCTTAAAGAAACATTGGAAAACACAAACAGGCAAATAAAGCAGTTCAAATGAAAAAAAAAAGAAAGATAGAAAAACAAAACCCAAACTGAGGGAAATCTGGGAATGAAAATATTAATAACTTAAAACAGGAATGTCTGAGAGCAAGATGGAAGAGAGAAGCTCAGGCACTGAAAATATGATAGAAGAAATGGATACTTCAGTCAAAGAAAATGTTAAATCTAAAATATCTTGGCACAAAACATCCAGGAAATCAGGAACACTATGTAAAGACTAAATATAAAAATAACAGAAATAGAGGAAGGTGAAAAACCCAGCTTGAAAGCCCAGAAAATATTTTCAACAAAATCATAGCAGAAAGTATCCTAACCTACATAAGAAAATGCCTGCCAAAGTACAAGAAGTATGCAGAACACCAAATAGATTAGACCAGAAAAAGTCCCCTTGACACATAGTAAAACATTAAAAATACAGAACAAAGAAAGAATACTAAAAGCTTCAAGGGGAAAAGAGCAGGTAACATACAAAGTCACACCTATTAGAATTAACCTGACTTCTCAGTGGAGACCTTAAAAGCCAGAAGGGTCTGGACAGATTGCTATACGCTCTAAGTGACCACAGATGTCAGCCCAGACTACTACACCCATCAAAATTTTCAATCACCATAGATGGAGAAAACAAGATAGTCCATGATAAAACCAAAGTTAAGCAATATGTATCCACAAATACAGCCCTACAAAATGTACTAGAAGTAACACTCCAACCTAACTAGGTTAACTGAAACCATAAAAACACAAGGAAAAAATAATCACAAACCAACAAAAGACTGTAAACACACGCATGCATGCATAGACACAACAACAAAGTAACAGGAAATAATAAACACTGCTCCACTGACAGGACTCAACACCAATGAATCCAAATCTTCAATGAAAAGACACAGACTATCACAATGGATACAAACACAGAATCCATCCTTCCTTTGTATCAAGAAACACGCCCTAACATCAATAATAGACATCACTTCAGGGCAAAAGGATGGAAAAAGATATTTCAAATAAATGGACCTAAGAAGCAAGCTGGAGTAACCATTTTAATATCCAACAAAATAAACTTCAAACCAAAACTAATTAGAAGAGATAGGGAAGGACAATACATACTCTTCATAGGAAATATCCACCAAGATGACATTGCAATTCTGAACATCTAAGTGCCAAACACAAGGATAATAATACAGCTTAAATCACATATTGAACCTTACCAAAGTTAATCAAGATCAGATAAACAGTTTAAATATAATCCCTATAACCTATAACCCCTAGTGAAATAGAAGCAGCCATTAAAAGTCTCCCAGCGAAAAAAAAGCCCAGGGCCAGATGGTTTCAGTGCAGCATTCTACCAGACTTTCAAAGAAGAGTTAATGCCAACATCCCACAAAGTATTCTAGATGAGGCAGTGATGGCACATGCCTTTAATTACAACATCCAGGAGGCAGAGTCAAATGGATCTCTATGAGGTTGAGACCAGCCTGCTCTACAGAGTGATTTCCAAGACAGCCAATGCTATGAAGAGAAATCCTGTCTCAAAGGGCTTCAAGCTGAAGATCAGAAAAGCAAAGCAGCTCTTATCTCTACCTCAGACCAAAATGGGTAATCCTGTATCCACAGATCCTCAGAGTGCAAACCAGACTGTACTGCTCTCCATGAAGCCTCAGACTGCAGTCCTCTCAGTCCCTGTCTCCTCCTGCCTTATATTCCTCTCTCTGCCCAGACATATCATTCCTGTCTCTACCTCCCTAGTGCAGGGATTAAAGACATGTCATCCCAAGTACTGAGATCACCTTTGTGTGAGGTGTTTCATTTTTAGACTGGATCAATTTTGTGTAGCTCAGTGTAGATTTGAACTAACAGAGATCCATCTGCCTCAGTCTCTTGAGTCCTGGGATTAAAAGTGTATACTACCACCACCTGACCTCTATGGCTAGTATGGCTGCTGGGATTAAAAGTGTATGTCACCACTGCCTGGCTCTATGGCTGTAGCTAGCTATGCATTTTGATCTCCAGTGGCTTTATTAAATCATAAACAATATATTACCACAAACCAACAAAAAATTGTTTCAGAAAATAGAAACAGAATGAACATTGCACAATTCATTGTACTAGGCACAGCTACCCTGATATCCAAACCACATAAAAAGTCAACAAAAAAGTCAAAGAAAAAGAATTACAGACCAATGTCCCTTTATGAACATGGATGCAAATTTTCTCAATAAAATACTTGTAAACACAATCTAAGAACAAATCAAAAAGATCACCCACCATAATCAAATAGGTTTTATTCCAGAGATGCAGGGATGGTTCGACACATAAATCAACAAATGTAATCTACAATATAAACTAACTGAAAGACAAGAGCCACATGATGATCTCACCAGATTCAGTAAAGGCCTTTGACAAATTCAGCACTCCTTCATGATGAAAGTACTGTAGATACTGGGGATACAAAGGATATACCTCTACAGAGTAAAGGCAATTTACAGCAAGTCCATAGCCAACATCAATCTACATGGAAAGAAATTCAAAGCAATTCTATTAAAACAGGAACCCACTCTCTCCTTATCTAATCAATATAGAGCTTGATGTCTTAGCTAGAGCAGTAAGACAACTGAAAGAGATCAAGGGGATACAAATTGCAAAGGAAGAAGTCAAAGTATCTTTATTTGCATGTAGTGTAAAATGACCTTTAAAATCCACCAGGTTACTCCTACAGTTGATAAACACTTTCAGTGAAATAGCTGGATACAAGATTCACTCAAAAAATTCAGCACTTGGGAGGCAGAAACTCTGTGAGTTTGAGGCTAACCTTGTATACAGAGTAAGTTCCAGGATAGCCAAGGATATTCAGAGAAAACATATCTCAAAAAATGGCCATCCTACCTGTGGTGGTTTGAAAGAAAATGGTGCCATAGGCTCTTAGGGAATAGCACTATTAGGAGGTGTGACCTTGTTGGGAGTAGATGTGGCATTGTTGGAAGAAGTATGTCACTGAGGATGGGCTTTGAGGCCCAGTGTGGCATTCTCTTCCTGCTGCTTGCAGATACAGATGTAGAACTTTCAATTCCTTCTCCATGTCTGCCAGTAGGCTGCCATGCTTCCAATCATAATACTAATGGACTAAACCTCAGAACTGTAAGCCAGTTTTAATTAAATGTTTTCCTCTATAAGAGTTGTTATGATCATGGTGCCTCTTCACAGCAGTAAAAACCCTAAGACACTACCAAAAAGCAACCTACTTCACCAAGATTCCAACACAATTCTTCTCTGATCATATTTAAATATGTACACACACACACACACACACACACACACACACACACAGCTAAAACAATCCTGAATGATAAAATAACTTTAGGATATATCACTTTATCCCTACATCAAGTTGTCAAGTTGTCACCAAAGCTATAATAATAATAATAATAATAATAATAATAATAATAATAATAATAAATAATGGCACAGGAACAGACATGTTTATAAATGGAATAGAATTGAAAGGCTAGACAGAAATCCACATACCTATATACAAACACCTGATTTTGGTAAATAAGCCAGAAATACATACTGGAAAAAAAAGGCAGCATCTTCAACAAATTGCTCTGGTCAAACTAGATAACCACATATAGAGGAATTCAAATAGATCCATACTTACCCTGCACAAAACTCACCTCCAAATGGATTAAAGACTTCAACACAAAACAAGATACACTGAACCTAATAAAAGAGAAAGTGGGGATTAGCCTTGAATGCATTAGCACAGGAGACAACTTTCTGAACAGAACACCAATAGTGCAGGTACTAAGATCAAAAAGTAATAAATGAGACCTTATGAAACTGAAGTTTCTGTCAGGCAAAGGGCACTATTATTTGGACAAAGCAGCAGCCTACAGAATGTGAAAAGATATTTACCAATTCCACATCTGATAGAGGGCAATTATACAAAATACATAAAAAACTCAAAAAACTAGATATCAAGAAACCAAATAGTCCAATTAAAAAATGGAGTCGAGGGGGCTGGAAAGAAGGCTTAGAGGTTAAGAGCACTGGCTGCTCTTCCAAAGTTCCTGAATTCAATTCCCAACAACCATATGGTGGCTTTCAACCATCTATAATGAGATCTGGTGCCTTCTTTTGGCTTCCAGGCAGAATAGTGTATACATAACAAATAAATAAATCATTAAAAATAATAAATAAATGCCTGTCTGCTTTTTAAAAAATGGGGTCTAGACCCAAACAGATAATTATCAATAGAGGAAATCCATATGGTTGAGGAATGTTTAACATTCGTAGCTATTAGGGAAATGCAAAGCAAAACTACTTGAGATTCCATCTTATATCTGTCAGAATGACTAAGATCAAAAACACAAGTGACAAAATAAGGACATTTGAATCACAGGACTGAGTTTTGTCAGTGTATCTTTTACTAGAGCTCTGTATTTCAAATTTGATTAATGTATGTACTTGTCAGATTCAGTAGTTTAAATATATTTAACATACATGTATATATAATGCACATATATAGTTTAAATGTACTATACACAAATAAATTAAAATATTGTATGTGTATATAATAAAAAAAACCACAAGTGACAGTTCATGCTGATGAGGATGTGGAACAAGAGGAACACTCATCCACTGCAGGGGGAATACAAACTTGTACAGCCACTATGGAAATTAATATAGCAGTTCCTCAGAAAGCTGAGTACCTTAAGACCCAGCTGTCCAAATCCTGGGAATATACCCAATGGATGCTTTATCCTACCTCAAGGACACTTGCTCAACCATGTCCATTGCTGCTCTATTCATAGTAGCCAGAAACTGGGAACAACCTAGATGTCCCTCAACAGACAAATGGATTAAAAATATGTGGTACATTTACACATGGAATATTATTCAGTCATTTTTTAATGAAATCTGCAGGTAATTTGATGGAACAAGAAAAAGATATCCTGAATGAGGTGAGGTATCCCAGATCCAGAAATACAAATATAATATATATTTACTTATGTAGATGTTGGATGTTGTCAATGATAACAGTCTATTGAACCACAGATGTCAGGTATAGACTAAGGAACCGTAGGGACAGATATCATTAGGAAAGGGAAGTAGAATAAAGAATGATGGGTGGATGGGGGAAGCTGGAATAGGATGATCAAATGGAGAATGAGAGGGGAGAGCAAGACAAGATAAGGAATGTGGGGAGAGACTGTTTAAATTAATGATCATTTGAGGGGTAGTATAGAAACCTAATGTAGTAGAAACTATATATATATATATATATATATATATATATATGTATATATGTGATCTAAGTGAAATTGCCAAAAAAAAAAAAAAAAAAGATGAGTCCCAACTAGACATCTCTTGTCATCAAATGATGTTTCAAGTGCAGGATTGGATTATATTGGAGTTGTTGGCTAAAGGGGTCCCTTGGGAATCCTCCAAAAGCCCAAGCTATTTCCAAGACAGTAGGTTGTTCACCATAAACTGGCAACTGACATCAAGGCCCCATTGCTGAAGACAACACTCCCTGAACAAGAAGTCAAGCTGGTGCCTACAGAGAGCCTTCATCACTCTGTTATAGTGTCTTTGGTACAGGGAGACACTTTGCACTGCGCTTTAATTGCTATAAACAAGAGTGCTATGTAGTATTGTTCAGATGTGCATCTGTGTGTATACAGACCCGCATGTGTCTTTATACTTTATTGACACTCCTGCTTAGTTATGATCAGTTCCTAGAGTTATGATCTGTGAGCCAAAGGGAAGGTATGTGTTGGTACCTAGCTGAGCTCCACCAAAAAAAATCTGTTTATTTCTCTTATTCAGAGCATAAAAGCATGTCTCTACATCCTCTTCACACTGAGTGTTCTTGCTGTCTTCAATTTGGGAGCATCACTTTAGTGAGGGACCAGTATCAATAGTGTAGCAGAAGCCAGAGGCCTTGAACCAAACTGATGACTTATTGCAATGAACACTTGAAAGTAAAGAGACATGGACTACAGTGTATATGCTGTATGACTCACTGTGCTTTGCTACAGCTTGCACTATGAGACTTTTTTTTTTCTAAAATTGCAAAAAGAATCTTTCCCTGGAAAATGGCCTTCTGTCACTAAGAAGAAAAGCAATAACAGGCTGGGGACCACACCTTGGAGGCAGAAGTCAGGAGTGAACACACCGCAGTTGGCGGATGTCAGTCACCAAGGTGATCTAGTTAGGGCTTACAAAGAATGCCTGGAAGGGTGTTAGGAAAGGAGCTCAACTTAGAAACATGCCTATTAAGTAAGCCCTGAGCTCCATTTTTTCCAGCCTCAGTTCCAGTGGATGGGAGGGGCATCTGGAGCCCAATGGGAGCCAGATGGGATGCTGAGTATAACTCACACCCAAAAGGCCACCCACAATAGCCCTTGCCACAGAAATAGGAGCCCATGTGAAGACAATGCTGAAAAAGCAGAGAGTGGACGATCCCATCTCTACACTGCTGCACTTTGCAAAAGCACTCTCCATCACACAAGACTGAATAGAAGAGTCATTGGCCTCTCCCTTCCACTAGCCAAAACTGACTAGCCATTCTATAGGGCTTAAAAGGAATGGTGATGCTGAAAATGAATTTGTTGATACCCAAGTGCTGCCAACATAATACATAAGTTAATAGAAATCTAAACAGTTAATTTGAAAGATTAAAAGACAGTGGAAGTGAGCTTGCTCCTTAGGAAGAGGGGCTGAGTCCAATGACAGAAAATATCCAAGTGGTGGTAGATGAGGGTTATAGAAAAATTTTAAGGCTGGTATAGTAATACATTACTATAGTCCCAGCACATAAGACTAGCTTGGGATACATAGTGAGTTCAAAGCAAGCCTGAGATACATAATGAGACTTTGTCTCAAACTGGGCAAGCTCTAAAAGGTGTTCCAGGGAATGTGATGGTGTAGCATCAGGACTTTTGGAGTCCCCTACAGTGACACTCCGGGGAAGCAGCAAAGCCAGAGTACCATGACCTTGGTGAAGAGGACTGTGCAGTCAACAGTAGGAAAGGCAGAGGACACCTGGAAATGACCACAGGCCAAGGCCAGAAATTTCAATAAAAACTCAAGGCTGGCAGGAGAGGATCTGAAAATATGCCATGGACCAGGATCTTCAGTTCCATCCCTAGCAGTGCCGCATCCAATGTAAAGGTGAGCCACCATAAACAGCATCAGCATTACCAAGGCCACAACAGGAAGCTCCACAAACAGGCATCCAAATGAACCTGACCTGAGTCAGCCCAAGAGCCTGATGAAGTCACAAAATAAAGAGTGTAATTTTCAAGACTTTCCTGCTTTAAAATTCATATAACTTTTAAGTTGGGAGCATTAAAGGTGTTGCATTCCATCATCTGTAAAACTCGTGTTTGAGAAATCCTGTGTTCTTCAAACATGAGGAAAATGAAAAGCATTACTGGAATTTTTTCAAGATCACCCAAATTGGCAGGTGACCTATACAAGGTGTGGGAGAACAGAAATGCCAATTATCTTTGACCATGACAAATTAAAACTGTCAAAGGAATACACAGCTGTGAGACTTTATTGGTTTCAAATGTCAGCCAATCCTTACCTTAGTTTATCATTGTTCCCTCAGAAGTATAGGTGTTTTTCTCTTGAGTCTGTGCTATGTGAGACACTGTAGATGAAGAGGGAATAGTTTGAGATGGGAGTTTAACTCCTCGGGTCCTGCAGGAGCTTGAATCCAGGCTGGAGATGCCAGACTTTGCATCGGTTAAATGTGAGTCTAAATTAATAATGAAAAATAGTGCATGAACATCCCAAATAGCACACAAAATTATTTATACTACAAGAAAAACTATGCAAGTTCAGCTGGGTCTACTATATTTTTTCTGGCAACACTAATCTGAACTTGTTTTTCTCCCAGACAGAGATATTCTGGAAGCAAAAAGTAGAAGCCAGTCTCTACTTATTTTACCAACTCTACCAGTTTTAGTCACAGAAGACAAAGCCATTCTAAATAACATTTGCCAGGCAGCCCCCTTGGTGACCTGTCCTAACAGCATACCTGTTTCCTCACAGGGATATTATTAGTGGGAGGTTAAAAGGCTACCCTGACATAATAACAAAGGGAGATAAACTAGTAAGTCTGTATCCATCTCTGTCTGAGGTGTCTACTCACACTGGCACTATCTCCTTGCCTGTGGAAAATGAGGGGTAGGGAGATCAAGTTGTCTTAGAAACAGGACCTGGAATCCTGAAGTTTCCTGCCGGCCAACCTGGCTGCAAGGAAGCCAGGGAAAGGGCTGTCCCATCCCAGGAGCCACCCTCACAGAATAGAAAAAAACAGGTGGAGAGGCAATTAGAATTCTACAGACTGTGACAATGGCTGCCAACCAGATGAACAATTTCCATACAAGGTAGGGACTTTGCCCTAGTTCAGCTATGTTCTAGTCCAGGTCCCTTTCTAGAACATTCCATTGAATAGAAGAAAGGATTGAGGAAGAATATGGGATCACTCCCCCTAGGTCTATAACTCCATCCTGGTTTCTCACAGATGGGGTCTCCTGCTTGAGTTCCTGCCCTGGCTGGGATCATGGGGAAGAGCATCTATTCCAGTCACAAAGGCTCCAATCCCCTCTATGTGTCTCCCTATGTCCAAATGGGCAAGAAACTCAGCCTGTGCTGCCTAGCCACAGATCAGCTCACAATTCCTAAAATGGCCCATCTGTTTTGTTTATTCAGCCTCATAGAAGTCACCATAGTCCCCTTAGCACCATGCAATTCTGACATGGCCCAGGCTACCTGAGTAGCAGCCCAGACTTCATCTGAGATAAACAACTGAAACCTTACTCAATGATGCTCTACCTTAGGCACTGACCTCACCGGAAGGCCAGTGACCTGATTTAAAGGGGCTGGTGGGGATTTATCCCTAGCGCTTGAACTGGCTTTTGGAGGGCTACCTTGTTCAGCCTAGATATAGGGGGAGGGCCTTTGTCCTGCCTCAAAAGATATGCCCAAGGGAAGTCTTACCCTCTCTGAGGAGTGGATGGGGATGTGGTAGGGGGAAGGAGCAGGAAACAGGAGGAGGGGAGAGAGTGGGAACTGGGATTGGTATGTAAAATGAAAAAAAAAAGATGGTTTTTGAAATAAAAAAAAGCTGCTTAATAAAAAAAAAATGAGGGATGACATAATACCCTATTGACCCTTCCCATTCTAACATTCTATGATGGGTAGATTTTTTTGAAATGCTTACAATAGCTGCCATGACCAACATGCGAGATAATGTCAGGCCTTTAAAACACCATAAAGCTTAACACAGGTAGCAGATTACTGGAGACGGTGGCTTTGGGTTTACACACTGTTGTAGGGCCCTGCATGGACCCCCAAGTCACCTTGAGCAAGCCTGAGCTGTTGGCTGGAACATTTTACAGTTTTAACTGAAACGTCTTGCCCCAGAGTTATTACTGGTAATCTGCCTGATTTGCTAACACACATCTGCTGGGGAGGAACTAAGCTTGCAAGCTTGACTCTTGATTGTTTTCCACTGTGCTGTGAGTCAGTATATAAGTTCGCTCCTTCCCCTCAATAAATGGCATTTGGCATTCCAGCATTCCTGTTGCACGAATGACCCACTGTCTTTTATTTAAATCTCTAGACCTTTGCCTGATTAGGAGAACAGTAGTGTGGGCATTACACACTGTCTCAAGCACCTACTAGCTGCATGGTCTAGAGCAAAGTACTTAATTGCTCTGAATCTAGATTTCCTCATCTACAAAACATGGGGAATTATAATAGTATAATTATCATGATTAAACAAGGATCTCAGAAAAGATAGGCTGGTAGATGTTCATTCAGGGAGAAATCACAACAGAGACAGATGAACACCAGCAGGTTTCCATCCCAAGGATGCCTCCAGATGCTATCTGTCTCTGACCAGGAAGCAAGAGAGAGGCCTCTGGGGTCACTGACCCCAGACTTAGTTCTCCCAGGTCACATCCACACCTGTCCCCGCCCTCAATGGGTGTGGTCAGTGCAACAGGTGCAGGTGGAGTGAATATCTCACTACAATTCCCCTTTTAGTCTAAAGAAAAGATACAGGCTTGATACAAAACTATATACAAAGACAGTAAATATCAACTATGCTCTAAGAAAAGGAAAATCAAGAACATACAAACTTAAGACTTACATATAATATATTGGATAAGGTTGTGTGAGATTAAGTCAGATGCATATGTCTACTGTTGTGGAGTCCAGTTGTTCATGGCCCCCAACTGAGAGATGAACTATGTCTTCTCCCATTGAGTGCCAGTGAGCTGGTAACTGTGTTGACACAGATCGGTTGACTAGGTCAGAAAAGCCACTCAAGTCTGCCAGTTCTCTTAGTGAGCTTTATCAAGGAGTTAAGTCCCATTGACAGGCAGGCCCACCAGAATGACATGCTGAATAGCTACACTGGATGTTCAAGAGCAAGCTCAGCCGTGCCCTAGCAACAGGTATGCCGGCAGCCTGTCCCATCAAAGCTCAGTAGAGCCTGCAGGTGGGGACCATTTTAAGCAGCTCTTTCCAGATTCAGCAGGACCCTGAGCACCAGAGTGTAGCACCAGAGTGTAGCACAGCCACAGGAGACAGTAAGCACTCCCAACATCCCACACACACATATCAGACAGCCTAAGTCAAGCAAATGCCTGGAGCCTTGCTGGTGTGACTACCCTAGCCAAGTGGGTCTCTGTCAGCCTTCCTCCCCTGGGAGCCTGGCTCCTTTCTGCTTTCGGCTGGGCTTCCTGTCTGGATAAACTTCAGACGAACACTTGAAAATTCTGTCCAGGAAGCTCACCAGCCTGAACATGTGAATCCTCCACCGTCCGTCGGCACAATTGAAAACAAGTTATATAATCCTCACTTTCTGGGGGTGGGGGCTGTGCAAACTGGAGAGGCTGGCTGCTTGGCGTCTGGAGTCCCATTTTAAGTAAATAGACGATGAGGTGAGCTGTGAAGATGGTGAATAATGAAAAGGGAGAAACAGAAAGCCCTTGGGAGCATAGAAGCTATTTCTGTCTCTCACCAAGCACTCCTGTCTGCTAGGGGTTGGTGTTTAGTTCTAAGGAAGTGGATTATTTTTAATGTTTCTGAACAGAGCGTCTCCATGGCATCCATTATGTCCAAATGCCTACAACTTGGGCCTCAAGTCTGAGTTCTCCAAAGCACAGGAACTAGCCCAAGCAAAGCCTGAATGCATGTTTTTCTTGCAATCACTTGTTCTTTAGCTATGGAAGTTATTTCTGGATCTCAGTCTCAAATGAGAATGTTGTTTTTTTGTGGTTGGCTTCTCTACTCCTTTCTGCTTCTTCCCTAGTCAACATCCTGGTCCATCCTACTGGGACAATGCACTGGAGGTGACATTTGCATCTTCCAGAAAACAAAAATTAGTGCATACATATGTAAGCCCATAGACAGAAGGGCTGTGGCTGTGGCTGTCTCCTGTTCCATACTCTCAGGCTGTACTGTGGCCCAGTGAAAAGCACTTGCAGATTTGAAAGTATCTCAGACATTCAGGATTTTATAACAACTGGTGTGTGTGCTAAAAGCCAGGTGTTGTAGAACACAATGAGGACCCCAGCACTGTGGAACTTGAGACAGAACTGACAGTTTCATGTCTCTAAAGAATCTGCCTCAAAAAAAAAATTAATGTAAGCTGAAAGAGATGGCTCAGCAGTAAAGGTACTTGCCACCAAGTCTGACAGCCTGAGTTTGAGTCTCATGACCCACTTGGTGGAAGGAAGGAACTGACTTGACTTCAAAAACGCCCCAACATGTCTCCTATGACATAAATGTGCATGCATGTACACACACACACACACACACACACACACACACACACACACCAAATTGTTTTACTCAGCTTGGCTGTGAGGTTCACAAGTGTCTGGATGGGGTCACAGCAGGTGCAAACACAAGAATACAGTCAGGGATTGATGGTGATCCAGTGTGGCTGAAGGATAGAAGAAATAGAGCAGAAACAGTGTCTTTCTGGGGAGAGACAGGACTCCAGTTGCAATTGACAGTCTGCAACCTTGCTTGTCACTGCATCCTCTGTGTGATCAACTGCATCCTTTTTAAGTTTAGGATGCTCATTCTGATGGAAGTGTGTTTTCTTGCCACTTTGAGTGAAGCACCTTAAAGGATGAATGTGGACTCACAGTCTAAAGTCCTAGATATCCCATCATGATGGGAGAGGCATAGAGACGGGGTTCCACCATGACCAGTAGAAGCTCAAGGCAAGGCTTTTTATATCTCAGTGGACCAGAAATCAGAGCAGAGAGCTGAAACCAGAGGCATATATGATCTTCAAGGCCACCCCTAGAGACATTTTTCTGCTATCTGGGTACCATGTCCCCAAAGTTCTACAACCTTCAGGAACAGTGCTGTCAGCTAGGGACCAAATGTGCAAACTCATGAGCCTGTTGGGGATTTCTGAATGTAGCTTGCTTGCCTATCAGGCACAAAGCCCTCATATACCAGGCATGGAGATGCATTCCTGTAATCCCATGCATTCATAACGTGGAAGCAAAGGATCAGAAGTCCAAGGTCATTAAAACCAGCCTGCCTCCATCATAGGCTTAAAATCCATCTTATAGCAAAGACAAATAAGTTCATTCCTGTTTAGGATTAAACCACTGATTTTCAAGGATTGGGCAATGCCGCACCTGTAACCTTAACTACAAATGGTTCTGTACTGCCTGTTCCAGGAATAGCAATCATATCTTTGTTTCAAAAAGTTGTTTATAACCATCTGGCAACCTCATCTTTGTTTCAAAGGTTCTATGGC
Organism: Phodopus roborovskii; assembly: GCF_943737965.1. Classification (NCBI taxonomy): domain Eukaryota; kingdom Metazoa; phylum Chordata; class Mammalia; order Rodentia; family Cricetidae; genus Phodopus; species Phodopus roborovskii. The sequence continues at coordinate 27,118 of NW_026125454.1, read as the reverse complement.
TACTTTGTCATGACTACCTTGTTATGCCCACCTTGCAACCTTGTCTTTCTTTCAGGAGGTCATTGTTACACTTAAGATTCTGCTCCTGTAACCCCACCCATTTTGCCCACCAAATCTATTTGGAAACCCCTTACCCTTGAACTATAAAAACTTATCTTCCTTACATCCAATGCTGAGTTCTCAAGCCCCACCTTCAGGGGAGGCAGCTTATGTGTACAAATAAGAAAGCTTGCTTTAATTAATTGCTTGTTCTAATTAATTTGGCTATGATGATTCAAGTCCGTGGTCTTTCTCCTCCCATCTTAAAGATTATCAGTCATCATCATGCTACCTAATGAGTTCAAGACCAGACTAAGCTACATCACACATCAAACCCTATCTCAAAACAACAGTAAACAAAAAACAAAAAACCTTGGAGTCTGTGGGCCACATTTCACATCCAAGCCACAAAAGGTGTAAACGGAGGTGAGGAGAAATTGGAAATGAAGAGACAAAAGGGCCTTCTGGTGATTATGGCGCTATTAATATTTGAATAGAAGCAGCAGCCTGAGCAGACAGAATGTGGTACTCAAGGCAAAAGGGAAGTGATGGAGAAACCCCCAGAAATGTCCCAGTGGGGAGTTCAGTTACACCCTCCACAGAAAGGGACAAGAACAAAGATAAATGATGGTGTCAGCTTGCCTGTTACATCCATGGTATATTGAAGAGAAGTGTTTAATAATTTTCAATACAACTACAAAACAGCTCTCACAGACACATTTGGTCTAAATTCTTGACACTATATGGTAAACACCCATACCTTGTGTAGAATTTATTTTTTTATTACTCTATATTATTTATATACAACAATATGTCATTAGGATATTTTCATCAAATACAGAATTTAAGTTAGTCCTGGGTTATCAATGTGCCAAGGCAAACAACAGAAGCAAACACAAATCCTCTCAGCAGAGGTGAGGGGCTGGGGGGGTGGGGGGATAACTGTTGATATGGTGTCAAGGAAAATGAGCAGAAAACCCAGAGCAACCATACAATCCAAAGGAGAACAAGGGAAGACAGCAGCCTGCATGACCAGCCCTCAGAGATGCCCCCACTAGAGATAGAGATGCATGACCAGCCCTCAGAGATGCCCCCACTAGAGATAGAGATGCATGACCAGCCCTCAGAGATGCCCACACTAGAGATAGAGATGCATGACCAGGCCTCAGAGATGCCCACACTAGAGACAGAGATGCATGGCCAGCCCTCAGGGATGCACCCACTAGAGATAGAGATGCATGGCCAGCCCTCAAGGATGCACCCACTAGAGATAGAGTGTGAAATGAAAACTAAATAATAGTTGTGGTCTATATAATTAAAGAAACATGACAGTTTTGAAAACATGAGCTTTTTTTAAGAAATAAGGATAAGTGAAAGTCAATTAAGAAAAAAACTGAATGAGTTTGCCAACACCAGACCTTTGATAAAATTCTAAAGGACACAGTTCATGCTGATGGGACAATCTCACCAAAGATCTAAGATTCAATAAGATAAAAGTCAGAGATACTGGAAACTATGTGAGGAAATAAAAACAAATGTTGTGTATGGCAATAACTGTGATATAGGAGAGATGGGAGAAGAGAACACAAATATCAGGAGACAACGACAATAAAAAAAAAAAACTGAGGATGAGCTGGGTGCTGGTGATGCATGACTTTAATCCTGACACTCAGGAGACAGAGGCAGGTGAATCTCTGTGGGTTCGAGGCCAGCCTGGTCTACAGAGCTAGTTCCAGGACAGGCTCCAAAGCAATACAGAGAAACCCTGTCTCAAAAAAAAAAAAAAAAAAAAAACTGAGGATGGACAAAAATCACGAGAGTAATCCAATGGACAAGTGATGTGACTAGACCTTTCTCAAAGGAAGTGGCACAAACAGCCAAGGGTTTGTGAAACATCAGCTCAGCATCAGAGGAATGCAAGTCAAAAGGGGTACTCTAAAACCTTTGGGACAACAGTCACAAACGCCTCTGAGGGTGTGAAGACAGGCAAGTTCTCACTTTCTGTGCACAGGGGTTAAACTGCTGCAGCCCCTGCCAAGGCAGTCATGCTTAAGACTGGAAACTCAACTGCCTCATGTTTCAGCAATCCCAGTCTCCATCTGTAACCAAAGCAAATGCTTGGGCCCATAGCCCCCCACCTTCATCAGGGAAGCCCCTCCTCACAGTGAACAGTGATGACTAAGTGACATATGGAGCTAACCCTAAAGAAGTCACTCATACCCCACCCCCCACCTAAGGCTCAGGGAACATTGTGGAAGAGGGGAGGAAAATACACAAAAGTTGAAAATAAGGAGAAGGGCTTCAAAACACCATTCCCAAACTGAACATAGTTATTGTGATTATTAACTCACAGCAACTGGGGTTACCTGCCCTGGAGCCCAGCCACTCAATACGGGTCCCATCAACAACCAGTCAAGGAAGGGGAAAGAACTCCCAGAGTCCTTTACCCCTAAACTATGGCTACTAATGAATTCTGGAAGAAGAATCAATTGCGAAGAATCAATGGCTTTAATTGTAATTCCAACTGATAGCACCTAACCCATGAGCACAAAGATGGCTCAGATTAATCTTGGTGAGTCACAAAATAAGTAGACATGAATTCAAGAAAGAGATTTGTGTAGAGGTATGAGTGTGGATCAAGGATAATGGGAATAACAGATGGAAGGTGTCAGCATACAAAGTGTGCAGTACAATTGCTAAAGTATGGTAAAATTTCAATTTTTAAAGTATATCTGAGATACCTGTGCTCCGTGTTCAATGCAGTACTACTATATGTAAGAACCAAGATGTGGGGTCAACTCAGGACCACTGATAGCTGAGTAGATAGGGAAAAGGAACTATGTATACAACAGAATGCTACACAACTCTCCCATAAAAATAATACAAGTCTATCGTTTGTTGTGTAGTTAATGGAGCTAGACTGTGTCATATTAAGTAAAATAAGTTGCTACAGAAAGACAAACACTGGATAGTCTCACAAGTGCACACTTAGAAGGTTTAGCTTATAAAAGTAGAGAATAGAATAGAATATTGGTCATCAGAGCCTGGTGAGGGTGGGTGGTGGTGGAGAGAGATGGCTATAGGGTGCTGGAGTGCAGTGGTTGGAAGGATGTCTACAGATCTACATATAACACAGTAGGCTAACTCTGGTTAGCCACAATTGATTGCATGCAATTAAGTAGCATGTAGAGGGTTCTGAATGTTCCTCACCTGAAGGAATGGATCTACCACTCTTCCTGATCTGATTGAGACACAGAACATTCATGTATTGAAATACAGCATCAGAACACATAAACAGGGATACTATCATATGTCAGATTTTTAATAAGTAGTAAATATTTATTCCATGGTTGATAACTGATTAGGAAAGAAGAAATATTTCAAGATTTTGGCCTTTGCTGTGCCTGGAAATCTTCTGAAAAGAAATACAGAAAATTTGAAGAGAATAATTAACAAATTTAATCTCCTGGGTATATAAAAACATCAAGCACAATGAGCAGAAACGTGAATTCTTGCTGAGTGTGATGGTGTACATCTGTACTCCCAGCTTTTGGGTTCAGGAGGATCAGTAGTTTGAGACCATCCTCAAATTCATACTGACTTCAAGGAAAGCTGGGATCCGTATGCCCCTTCATCAAAGATAAACTCCTCCATTATTCCCAGAGCTTCTCAAATTCAAGACCTAAAAAAAAGAAAATACTTATAAGCACACACTGAGCAACCTCCTCCTCCCCACAGGTCCCCCTCCCTGCAGGTCCTCCTCCTTACAGGCACTCTCCCCTACAGGTCTTCCCCAGGATAGGTCCTCCCCCCTACAGATCCTCCTCCCTACAGGTCGTCCCCTCCACACATCCTCCTCCTTCTTTGCTTTATAAAAACTGGTCCAACATCAAAGGTTCACTCATATGACAATTTTTTATGTTTTTTTCTTTATCACTTAAACCTTAATTTTAGAGAAATAGATGGTTCAGTTCTTGCAAAGGACATGGATTCAGTTCCCAGCACACACATCCAATAGCTTATACCTGCTTGTAATCCAGCTCCAAGGATTCTAATGCCCTCTTCCGAGGTATTCACATACATACATCCACACACATACATACATACACACATACACACACACACATACAAATAAAAGAGATATTTTTAAAACATAAATAAATAAATTTTAGGGCTGTCAAGATGGCTCAGAGGTAAGGCATTTGTCACCAAGCCTGAAAACAGATGTTCAATCCCAAGAACACACATGGAAGAAGAAAAGCACCCACACATATTGTCCTCTGACCTTCATACATGTGCTGTGACAGGCAGGCACACACACACACACACTAAATAAATGTTATTTTTAAAAATAAATTTTAGGTGAGCATAGCGATATACATGATACATCCTCAGGAGGCTGAGGCAAGAGAATGCTAATTTGATGTCGGCCTAGACTACATAGTGAGGTCCTGTCCCAAATAATCAAAAATTAGTTATTTTTAAAGGAAACAAACCTCGATTTTTGACTGTAATCAGTGGAGAAAGATAACCAAAAAACCTAATGTTAGATACTTCTTAAACAGTTTTTAAGCTGTATATGCAAAGGATAAATGGAAACATGAGGAATACATCAGAGGAAAATTAATATTTGACACCTGTTTTAAAATCGACCCCTAAAAGTTGCTGAGCTGAGTATGTTCTGGGAGGACATGTGGGCCCCCGTTTGCCTAACGTGCATATCCCGTGAAGCTCCTCACAGGAGGACACGTGGGCCCTGTCTGCCGTGCATATCCCCACAACACTCCCCCAGGGCCCTCTTGTTGAAGCCACACTAGTCCTGTTTTCCCTTCGTGGTTTCTAAGCCATCCCTACCCACACTTCTTCAAGACAGGTGGCTTCTACTGCTTTTTCTGGAACCCTTCTCCCATAATACTCTCTTACCCCTTTTGCCTGGCTATGAAATCCTCTATAGCTCATCTCAATATCAACCTTCACACCAGTGAAAATTTAATAGAGCATATTGCTAATGTTTTCTCTGTTCTGTCTTTCTTCCCAGGATCTGAAACACAGAGAAACTAGAGTACCAACTTGCTAAATGAATGACTAAAATAAAAACAGGGCTAGGGCATAGCTCAGTGGTAGAGCACTTACCTAGCATGACCAACATCCTGCACGCAAACAGAAGAAAGAACAAATGTTGAATGTATGAAAGAGAAAGAACAATAAACTAAATATTGATAATAAAGATTTAAGATAGAGCATAAATTTATAGAAAACAAAAGCAAATAAAGCTAAAACAGATTCTTTGAGAAGGTATTTACAAATGTTAAATATTAAAATTTGATTGTCTCAGTAAATACATTAAAAATGATACAATACCATCCAACACAATTCAACTGCCATCAATATTTGCAGCTAAATTATTCAAGTTAACAAGAACGTTGCTTAGAATGCATAATAATAGCATTTATTTAAGTATTTGAGAATCTGTATGGCAGACTTCATAGAAGGGATTGGATCACAGCCAACACAGTAGGAGAGTCTAGTTACAACCCACACATGACTATAGAAAGGAATGGATTATTATTTAAGCTTATAGCTTAAATTTTATATTTATTATTTATTAATGTCGCAATATTCATTAATGTTGGACAAATAACACAATGTTATCTCAGAATCATGCTCTCTAAATTGACAAGGAAAATTATATTATCACTAGGTTGTTGTACAAAATATCATATTTTAATGATGAGGATATTGTTTAGAGATAAACATTTGACAAAGAGTGGCCACTTTCAATTAAACAGTAAATTAAACTTAACAGCACTATTAGATGTATTTCTCTGACGTCCTTATCTTTTTGAGAGGCATAGGAATGCATCATTTTAATAAATGCTACTGGAAGTAAAGCCAAATAAAGCCATACATGTAAAACATATCTTAAAAATAAAGGTTAAAAAATCAATTCTTTCTATTAAAGACTTAAATGATAAAGACAAATGCACAAAGCATTTAATACACAATATTGAAAACCTATGTATGTCCCTGGATGTAGAATCTTTGTTAAATAAGACAAACACTGACAATCATATAAAGAAGGTGATAAATTTGACTGTACTAGAATTGCCTGTGCATGGGAACTGCATTGATCCTTCTAGCTCATCATGGCTCCAAGGATGGCACCCACATCTGTCAGTCTCCCCAACTTTTTCCTATCTAATGTGTTAACTAGCTCAATGTAGCCTTCCCATGAGGTATACCAATTTCAAAGTAATATGTTACATGTAATAAATGCAAACAACTTTATTTGACAATTTTAAGTTAAATCAAAGCACTTGTTATATACATATTTTTTTCGCAGAGAAAATAGTCTTGGAAGACTAAGTTTGAACTTTTAGCCGGATTATATTTCATACCAAAAACTTCATATTTGAATATCAAGACTAAAGTTCTAAAAGAATCTGTTTCTTTTATTATTATTATTAAATCTTTATTAAATATTTATTATATCTAGCTCTTATTACCATGAAGAGCTAGAAGCTGTACAGCGACAAAGTGAGGCAGCCTGTCCCTGTGTTCAGTCTAAAAAGTGAACAAGGTGATCAGGCTTGCCAAGGAGAATCATCCCACTCACACTTGGAAGCCTGAGGGATGCCTGTTGCATCTCAGGGCTGCTTGGAATGGGTGAGGGCGTTCAGCACCCATTCTGTCCATTGGGATGGAAGTGCCCATAATGCCAATATCTGCCCACCTCCCATTGCGTTTTCTAAGAAGGCTTGTCTACAGAGAAAAGGAAAAAAAATCCATTAGCCTCATTAGTTCTCCCAAAGCACCACTGAGCATAAATGTCCAAAATGTAAGTTCTGCTTGACAGGAAAGGGACTCAAGAGGATGGGAGTGGAGGGGGGAGTGGAGTGGAGGGGAAAGGAAGAGAGAGGAAAGTGGAAGAGAGGAGAGGGGAGAGGAGGGGAGAAGAGGAAAGGAGAGGAGGGGGAGATGGGAGGAGAGGAGGGGAGGGGAGATGAGAGGGGAGGAAAGGAGGGAGTGGAGGGGAGAAGAGAGGAGGGGGAGAGGAGGGGGTGGGGGGAGGAGAGGAGAGAGAGGAGAGGAGAAGGGAGGGAAGGGAAAAGGAGGGGAGAAGAGAGGAGAGAGCTCAGCATTTGCCACCTTTTTGAAAACGTGTACACAGGTGTTTCGCCTGTATGTGGTGCTCACAGAAGACAGAAGATAGCATTTGATTCCCCGTAACTGCAGTTACAGGCAATTGGGAGCCACCATGTGGGTGCTGGGAATTGAACCAAGGTCTTCATGAAGAGCCACCAGTGCTCTTCACTGCAAAATCATCTCTTAAGCCCCCTAAATATGGGATGGGTTGTTGTGATATTTGTTTGTTTGTTTCTTTGTTTCTTTGTTTGTTTGAGATAGGATCGCTCTTTAGTCTCGGCTGTCTTGGAATTCACTATGAAGACCAGGCTGGCCTTAAACTCACAGAGTTCCTCCTGCCTCTGCTTCCCATGTACTGGTATTGAAGGTGTGGCCCATACTTACCACCTTTAATTCCAAAATTTTGAGAGGACATGTTGATGTTTAAAGAAAAATGAATTTGCCACAGCTAATGGTGTATTACTATTGTCTCCATGTTAATAAAATGGCTATCAACATCATTTCCCAGGACCCTGTGATATGAACAAACACAATTTATTCAGCATCCAACATTAGTTTAAAAGAAAGGCTATGGCAAGATGGTTCAGCAGGTAAACGTGTTTGCTGCCAAGCCTGAGTTCAATCCCTAGAACCCACATGGTAGAAGGAAAACACCAACTCTGAGCACAGGTACCCTAGCATGGGTTTCCCCCCTTCCCATGCCCATACAAATACATGACACAAACTAAATATACAAAATATAACTTTTAACTATTGGAAATAAGAAACCAAGACTGCACTGTGTTTTAGTTAGTATAAACAGAGAGTGTTGCATAGTGTGTTCAGGTGTGCATTTGTGTGTACATGTGTCTTTATACTTTATTGAAACCCCTGCTTAGGATCAGTTCCTAGAGTTAGGATCTGTGAGCCATCAGGAAGGTGTGCATTCATACCTAGCTGAGATCCAGAAAAGGTTATGATGCTCATTTCTCTTATGCAGAGCATGGAAGCTTGTCTCTACATCCTTTCCATACTGAGTGCCCTTGCTGTCCTCAATTTGAAAGCAACACTTCACAAGGGACACTCAATTCAAGTATCAGCTCCTCCATGAAACCCCCTTTCCTTAGTCAGAGGCAGAGTACTTGATTTCCTTCGTGCAGGATGGGAGACTCAACTCAGTGCCTTGTTGGTGATGCACAACCAACCTGCCATAGAGCTGCATCCCAACCCCAGGACACTCTGTCTCCTCTACAGCAGCCTCTGCAAGTATTTCCAGAGGTACGATGTGAGTAGAAGTCCTGGATGAGCCACTCTCTTAAATGACAACACTGAAGGTGAGTACTGGCGGCTCATCCACCCCTAAAAGACATACTCCCTCTTCAAGTCCCCTAACCTGCTACCAACAGACTCATCCTGCCACTGAATCCCCCAGAGGGACCTGGAGGCAAAACAAAGCATCCAGCATCGGCCACCGTTCCTGTCTTGCACTTGTACCCTATGAGAGAGAGGAGAAGATAGAGCCTTCAACCCATACCCACCAGGAGAGGAAGAGACCCCACTTGTACCCACTGAAAGAAGAGATGGGAAGACGACAGTATAAGAACACATCCAACAACAGAAAGACTTACATGACACCACAAGAGTCCAGGAATTCTACACCAGCAAGAACTAAACATCCCAATGCAGATGAAGCAGAAGAGAATGACTTTAAAAACAACTTCATGAAAATGATAGAGGCCCTCAAAGAGAATATGAGAAAAATCTCTTAAAGAAATGGGGGGAAAAAAACAAACCAAAAAAAAAATGCAAGAAGTCAACAATTCTCAGCTAAAGAAAGAAAGGAGACAGGAACCAGGAAGATCGATCGGGGGGAGGAATAGGGGAGCAAGAAAGAGATACCATAACAGAGGGGAGCCATTATAGGTTTGGAGATAAACTGGCACTAGAGAAATGTCCAGAGACCAACAAGGATGACCCCAACTAACAATCTGAGCAAAAGTGGAGAGGCTACCTTAAATTCTCATCCCTGATCATGAGGTTAATAACTACCTTATATGCCATCATAGAGCCCTTATCTAGTAGCTGATAGAAACAGAAGCAGACACCCACAGCTAAACACTGAGCCTAGCTCCTGAAATCCAGTTGCAGAGAGGGAGTAGTGAAGAGCAAATGGGTCAGGACCAAGCTGTAGAAACCCACAGAAACAGCTGCCCTGAACAAGGGGGAGCTCATGGATCCCAGACTGATAGCTGGGAAACCAGCATAGGACCAACCCAGACCTCCTGAACATGTGTCTCAGTTAGAAGGTCTGGGCAGTCTAAGGAACCTCTGACAGTGGATCCAGGATGTATCCCTGGTGCATGAAAGGACTTGGGGAGCACATTCCCCATGAGCAATATTCTCTTAGCCTAAAGACACAAGGGAGGGACTAGGCCCTACCACAAATGACTTGACAGATTTTGATGATCCCTACTGGAAGGCCTCACCCTCCCTGGGTAGTGTGGAGGGAATGGGATGGGAGGGGTTCAGGGTGCATGGGAGGATGCGAGGGAGAGGGAACTGGGATTGATGTGAAAATAAGAAAAAAAATAATTTAAGAAATAAATAAAAAATGAAAGAAAGCAAGGAGAGCCAAGAAAAAACAATCAAACAGATGAAGGAAACAATTCAAACAGTTCAAGACCTGAAAACTGAAATAGAGACAATAAAGAAAACACAAACTGAGGGAACACTGGAAATAAAAAAGTTGAATAAATGACCAGGAACTACAAATGCAAGCATAACCAAAAGAATACAAGAGATGGAAAAGAGAATCTCAGGAGCTGAAGATAAACTAGAGGAAATAGATTCATTAACCAAAGAAAATCTTAACTCCAATAAATCCTTAACAAAAAATATCCAGGAAATATAGGACACCATGAAAAGACCAAACCTAAGAATAATAGGTGTAGAAGAAGGCAAAAATGCCCAGTTCAAATATACAGAAAACATATTCAACAAAATCATAGAAGAAAACTTTTCCAACCTGGAGAAGGGACTCGCTTATGAAAGTACAAGAAGCTTATAGAACAACAAATAGACTGGATCAAAATAAAGTCCCCTTACCACATAATAATCAAACACCAAAAATACAGAATAAAAAAAAAAAAGAATATTAAGAGGAGCAAAGCAAAAAGGCCAAGTAACACATAAAGGCAGACCTATCAGAATTACACCTGTCTTCTCCATAGAAACTTGGAAAGGCAGAAGGCCCTGGATTGATGTTCTACAAACACTAAGAGACCACAGATACCAGCAAAGACTGCTATACCCAGCAAAACTATCAATCACTATAGATGGAGAAAACAGGATGTTCCATGACAAAACCAGATTTACACAATACATATGCACAAATGGAGCCCTACAGAAAGTTCTGGAAGGAAAACTCCAACCCAAGGAAGTTAACTACATTCACAAAAACATGAGCAATAGATAATCTCACTTTACCAAAAGCCAGAAAAAAAAGGAGGGAGATAAATCACACACAATACCACCACCAAAAACAAATCCAAAACAAACAAGAATCAACAATCAATGGTCATTAATATCCCTCAATATCAATTTTCTTAACTCACCTATAAAAAGACACAAGCTAGCAGAATAAATATGAAGACAGACTCCATCCTTCTGCTGCATACATGAAACACACCTAAACTTTAAAAAAAGATGTTACCTCAGAGTTAAGGGTTTGGAAAAGATTTTCCAATCAAATGGCCCTAAGAAGAAAGCTGGTGTAGCAATCCTAATATCTAAAAAATTAGATTCCAAACTAAAATTAATCAAAAGAGATGAAGAAGATTATTGTATATTTATGACAGGACAAATAAATCAGAATGAAGTCTCAATTCTGAACATCTATGAACCAAATACAAAGGCACTCACATTTGTAAAGAAAATATTACTGAAACTGAAATCACACACTTAATAGTGAGAGATTTCAATGCCCCACTCTCACCACCAGACAAAAACTTAACAAAGAAACAAAAGAACTAACAGAAGTTATGACCCAAATCTGTTTAACAGATAGAACATTCCACCCAAACACAAAAGAATATACCTTCTTCTCAGCATGGAACCTTCTCTATAATTGACCACATACCCGGCAACATAGCAAACCTCAACAGATACAAAAAAAAAAAAAATGGAATAGCCCCCTGTATCTTATCAGACCACCATGCCTTAAAATTAGAATTCAACAACAACACAAATTGTAGAAAACATACAAACTCAAGGAAATTGAATAATGCACAATTGCTTCATTCCTGGGTCAAGGAAGAAATAAAGAAAGAAATTAAAGATTCCTATAATTCAATGAGAATGAAGACACAACATACCTGAATTTATGGAACACTTTGAAAGCAGTACTAAGAGAAAAGTTCATAGCCCTAAGTGCCAACATGAAGAAACTAGAGAATTAACAAGAACAATTGAAAGCTCTAGAATAAAAAAGAAGGAAACTCCCCAGGAGGAGTAGATGCCAGGAAATAATCAATTTGAGGGCTGAAATCAATAAGATAGAAACTAGGAAAACAATACAAAGAATCAATGTAACAAAGAGTTGGTTCTTCAAGAAAATCAACAAGATAGACCTTTATCCAAACTAACCAAAAGACAAGAGAAAGAACATGCAAAATCAGAAATGAAAAGGCAGACATAACAACAGACACAGAAGAAATAAAGAGAATCTTCAGTCATACTTTGAAAACCTATACTCCACAAAATTCGAAAATGTAATGGAAATGAACAATTTTCTAGATAGATATATCACTTACCAAAATTAAATCAAGACCAGATAAGCAATTTAAATACACCTAGAACCCCTAATAAAATTGAAACAGTCATCAAAAGTCTCCCAAACAAAACAAGCCCAGGACCAGATGGTGTCAGTGTAAAATTCCACAAGAAATCCAAAGAACAGCAAATAGCAATACTCCTCAAAGTGTTGCATACACTAGAAGCAGAAGGGTCATTGCCAATTTCTTTTTATGAGGCTACAATTACCCTGGTACCCAAGACACAACTAAGAAAGAGAACACAGATCAATATCCCTCATGAACATTGATGCAAAAATAATCAATAAAATATTGGCAAATCCAATCTAAGAACACATAAGAGAAATCATCTACCACAACCAAGTAGGAAGCTTCATTCCAGGGATGCAGGGATGGTTCAACATATGAAAATCTATCAATGTGATCCACCATATAAACAAACTGTAAAAGAAAAAAAACCACATGATCATCTCACTAGATGCTGAAAGAGCCTTTGACAAAATCCAACACCCCTTCATGATAAAGGTCTTGGTGAGATCAGGGATAACAGGAACATACCTAAATACAATAATATAATATAATAAAAGTAATATAAATCAAACCAACATGAAGCTAAATGGAGAGAAACTCAATGTGATTCCCCTAAAAGCAGGAACAAGATAAGGCTGCCCTCTCTCTCCATGTCTTTTCAATATTGTACTTGAAGTTCTTGTTAGAGCAATGGGGGGGGGAAGGAGATCAAGGGGATACAAACAGGAGAAGAAGAAGTAAAACTTTCACTATTTGAAGATGATATGATAGTTTAGACAGTGACCTAAAAAACTCCACCAGGGAACTCCTACAGCTGATAAATACCTTCAGCAAAGAGGCAGGATACAAGATTAACTCAAAAATATCAGTAGCCCTAATATATACCGATGATAAGGGGGCTGAGAAAGAAATCAGAGAAACATCACCCTTTACAATAGCCACAAACAACATAAAGTATCTTGGGGTAACACTTACTAAACAAGTGAAAGACCTATATAATAGGAACTTTGAGTCATTAAAGAAAGAACTTAGTACTTTGAAGTTTAAAATAGAACAATGGGAACTGTTCTTGGAAGCAGGAAATGGAGTGAGTGGTAGAGACCTGCTCGGTTCCCAAGGATTGATGAGAAGTTTTTCAAAGACACAATACAAAGGTCTTTGTCTCAGGGCCTGTGTGGTTTGCTAAAAGCTTGTTAAACCCAATGCAATGTAAACCTTGCTGGAGGTTCTAACAGGAAGAAATCTAAAGCCAAAACTAAGGCTAGTCTGGAGGGCCCTGAACACCAATCTTCTACCAATACAAAGGCTCAACTCTAGGGACAAAATGTTGGCAAATTTCCTCCAGCTGTCACCACAGGTGCTGCATTTAATTGTAAAAATGTGCTTCAAAGTTTAAAACAACAAAAATGAACTTAAGAATCAACTGTCCAAACAGCACTCAAGTTCCATGGTGTTGACTCATAAAACATCATTTGATCCACACTTAACTTACAAATACCAAAACTCAACAATGTGATTACTATAAAAATAACATGAAAATTCTAACCAAACCAGATGTGGTGACTCAGGTCTGTAATCCCAGCACTCCAGAGACTGAGCTAGGAACATCACAAAATCAAGATGATTTACCTAACATCACAAAATCAGATGATTTACCGAGTCCTGTTTGAAAATGAAAGGTCAACAACAGGGAGAACTAGGGCTAGAGAATGTGGCTGAGAGCAAGAGGATTTGTCTAGCATACTCAAAGCTGTGGGTTCAAACCTGAGTACTACCAAAAACAAAAAACAAAAAAACAAAAAAACAAAAAAAATAAAAAAAATAAAAAAATAAATCTAAACAGGAAAAATTGATTTATTTCCATTTTTAAATTTCTTTAACTTTTGAAAGGTTGGGTGTTGTTTGGGTTGTTTTGTTGTTGCTGCTGCTATTGGTGGTTTTGTTTTGTTTTTGTTTGGAGGCTTTATAAGGGGTTGGGTGCTTGCTTGTTTGTTTGTGAAGGGTCCATGCTGAGCTCCCTAATCCAGGCCAGAAACAGACAAACTTGCTTGTGTCTTTCCAAAATGTTAGAATGTATCAGATAACAATAAATGCGGTTCCAATAACAACAAATCAAGTTCTTCATTACAATTTTAATTACTACTATGAACTCTTATCACAGCACACAATAAATGTGTCAGTATATCTGTGTATGTCTGTAAGGGGTACAGAGTAATACACATGGAAGAGGCTGCAACAGTAGTGCTCCAGAGGCTTCAGGAGTGAGAAAGAGTCTGTGCAAGCATAGTAAAGAACCAGATCGGCAGTTCAGAGCACTGGCTGCAGAGGTGCAGAGTATCTGAGAGGAACTGGGGGAGGGCAAAATATATTGTATAAAAAATTTTCAAAGAAACTGTGAAATTATCACCTGTGGTGATATTTTGTTTTGTAATCTAATAAATAAAGCTTGTCTGAAGATCAGAGTGCAAGCTAGCCATATTAGTTAGCCATAGAGGCCAGGCAGTGGCGGCACACAGCTTTAATCCCAGCATTCAGGACAGAGGCAGATGGATCTCTGTTAGTTGAAGGCCACCTTGAGCTACATGAGATTGATCCAGTCTAAAAGAGAAGCAGAGCTCACACAAAGGTGATCCCAGCACTAAGGAGGTAGAGACAGAAAAGGGTATGGGTGGGCAAAGAGGGGGAGTTTAAGGCAAAGAAAACAGGAGCTCAAGGCAGTCTGAGGCAGCAGTCAGTCTGAGGACAGGATCCCCCCTTTAGTCTGAGCATTGGTAGAGGGAAGAACTCTCTAGTGGCTGCATGCTTTGCTTCTCTGACCTTTCAGCTTTCACCCTCTGATAGGTGACTCTGAGCTTTTACTATTAATACCAATTAGGGCTCATGCAGAAATCATCATGAGATTTGATCACTCTTACTATAGGAAGTAAAGTCAACTTGAATCTATTAAAATCTTTCTGACAAACAGAAAAACAAGTCAGTATAGATAACTTGTTTAAAAAAAAAAAAAAAAAAGCTGGGTCTACAGTCCACAACCCCAGAGAAGCTAGAACCCACTTCCAGAAACAGATGGAAGCAGATGCAGAAATCCACAACTAACCATTGAGCCATACTGAAAACTTTAAAAGTCCTTTGCTTTTAAAGTTTTCACTCAGGGTTCCAAAATGACCTACAAATAAATGAACTAAAATGGGGGTCAGGAGTTGAGTTCACACAAAATTGTTCTTCTGCATGTTCTTTTCTTCTTCTGCTTTCTTTCTCTCTTGTTCTTTGTTTCCTCTGGTTTAGAGGGTACAGGTGTATATATTTTGCAACAGTAACTCTTTTTACAGTGAGGCTTGAGTTTCTCAGGGTCAGAAAGGCAGATAAGATTTACACACAGAACAATAAACTAAAACTGCTAGGAGAAACTTTACATCAGTTTCTTAGAGCTATAAGTCAAGAGAGAGTCTAAGTTTAGTTTGCATAAGAAACAAAACCTTGTACCTTCCAGTGCTCTGACCTCAGTGGTGGCACGGGCCTTCAGGAAAGTTGACTTTTCCCTGAGATGAGCAATTGGGCTGATTACCTTTGTCATTATCTTCTAAAGGGAATCGGAGGGAACAGTAAATTGCTGAGTTAAAAGTCTTGGGTTAATAAAGCAAGAACTTTGGGAATCTTTTAGTGCAGGGTTAGTCAGTTATCCTTCTCTATCTCCTAGTGGAGAATAAACCTTTTTTCTTCCACCTAGGCAGTTATGAATCAACAACTTTGGGTGTGTAGTAATTCTGTGTCCTTGGATATCTGGGAATGTCTTAGATGGAATGCTTTTTCCTGTTCCCTAAACACTGACCAAATGCCTGTCAATAAAGTAATTGCAGGAAGCAGATCCCACTTGATAGTGGGATGTAATCAGTAAACTAGGACCTGTTAATGGAGGACAGGTTTTACACATAGCTAAGGAGTATAATCAGTAAGCTCCAACTGCATGGGGGAACTTGTTCCCAGTAAATGATCAGATCGGTGCTGAACTGTGGGAAGTAAATCCCAAGTTTGTTGTAGAGAGGAATAAGCTAAAGGAAGAATCTACAGCAAGAAACAACCAATTCATTCACATGACTATAATACCAAATACAACTTTTGTATTGTTTTACATCAGAAGAATCCTTAATTCTTCTGAGTTATCTCATGTTAACTGTATAATTACTGTGTGATCTTGCAGCTTGTGCATAACCAAGCTCCTAGAGTACAATAGAAGTGAGGGAAGAGCGATAATATGAACAAAGGAGTCAAGACCATGATGGGAAAACCCAAATCAGCTGACCCGAGCTAGTGAGAGATCACTGACTCCTGGTCTGACAAATGGGGAACCTGCATAAGACTGAACTAGACTCCCTTAATGTGGGTGGCAATGGTGTGACTAGGACATTACTATGAGGCCACTGGCACTGGGTCCAAGATCTAACACTAATGCACAAACTGACTCAGTGGAGTCCATTCTATGTGGAGACACCTTGCTCAGCCTAGACCCAGACACAGGGTGTGGGCAGGCAGAGAGTTGCCTTAGTCTTGCCTCAAGGAGATGATAGGACAGACTTAATAGACTTCCTAGGGAGGCCTTACCCTCTCTGAGGGTAAGATGGGGGTTATTGGGGAGAGTTGGGGAGAGCAGGAGGAAAGGAGGGGAGAAGAAAGGAGGTTGGGATGTAAAAAAAAAATTAATTAAAAAAAAAGCTGGGCAGGCATATTTCTGGAATTTGAGGCAGCCCTGGTTACAGAGTGAGTTTCAGGACTGCCAGGGCTCACAGGGAAACCCTGTCTCAGATAAACACAAACATAGATAGATACATAGATGGATAGATGGATAGATAGATAGATAGATAGATAGATAGATGGTATTAGCTATTCTTCTAAAGGATCTAGGTTTGATTTTTCAACATCAACATGATGGCTCACAACCATCTGTAACTCCAGTTCCAAGGGATCTTTCCTGGGCACTGTATATGAGTATTACAGAGATATATTTGTAGGCAAACACCCATACTCATAAAAATGAAAATAAATAAATTGATAGCCAGAACAGTGTCATGAGGAAGCTAATGATAGAAATTTCTGGTGCCGGGTTTGAGATCAAGGTTGCAGAATCCAAGGTGATACAGCCATAATGAGTCCAGAGCAGGAAATGACCAGTCAGGTCTAAACAAGCAAGCCAGTGAAGGGGACAGGGTGGTCAAGACAGGCTGTGTAAGTATTGGGCCACCAGCTGAGTCAGGGAGGCCTCAGCCTTGATACACACACCAGGTATCAGATGGTAAGTTGATGTGGAACCAGCTGTGCAGTCACTTCATGGGGTCTGGACCTTTTCTCGTCTAGTGTGTCTGTTAAGTTCTTGGCTCTGATTTCCCTGCTATGTTTTTAATACGCCATGTGTCCTCACAGTTTCAATTTTTCCCAGTGAATTATGTTCCCAGGAGTAAGTCATTTATCAGTCTGTGCTGGCTGGATGGGCAATGTCTAGGCCCACCCAGGCTGCAGTCATCTTTCTCCCTCACAATGTACTGCTAATAAAATGGGGTCTCCTAAGACCTTTACAGCCTGGAAAAACCACTGTTTTATGCAATAGGAGTAACTCAGGGCATAGCTTCATCTCAAGGAAGTTCCACTCTGTAGCTGAGACCAGCCACAAATGCATGGTACTCTTCCTGCCTCAACACCAGCATTGATAGAATTATAGGCACTGCACTGCACCCAACTTAACATGTAGTTTTCTAATGCCTTGTCTAACTTGAATTGAAACCAATTTTCTTTCCTCTCCTCTCTTCTCCCTTTGACCACTGATTTCCTTCTAAAACTATTTCTTCAACTTTTCAGAATATTGTTCTGATTTGAAGTAGCAATTCAAGAAAGGTACTACAGTCCATGACAGCCACTTGGATGGATAAAAGACTGAGTAATGAAACCTAAGCTAAGACTTCAGCCACAAGTAAATGCCTGAACCAAAATACATTATCAGTGCAGAGTGCCAAGATTAGCTGGGACATCCATTCCACAGGCAGGTACCCTGCCAATTGTAAAGAGATAGATGTGAGTCTCAGAAGGGAAGGCAAGGTGAAAACTGGGCATCGTAGCTTATATTGATATTGAAAGGGAATGGAACAATCACAGCCATTCCTGGAAAAAGCAGCTAATAAGCATCGAGTAGCTTGGGCACAGTGCCCCAGAGGGCAGGGAAAGCTGAAGAATGGGGGGATCTTTGTTCCACTTTCTGTCATTGTACCTTGCTACTATCTGTTCCACTAATCGGGAGAAGGCCTGGAGATTTAAATAAAAGACAAGGCATTCGTGCAACAGGGATGCTGTAATGATGAATGCCATTTTAAGGGAAGGAGCAGGCTTATATACTGACTCACAGCACAGTGGAAAATAATCAAGAGTCAAGTATGCAGGTTCCCGGGCTTAGTTCCTCCCCAGCAGATATGTGTTAGCAAATCAAGAACTACTCTGGTGCAAGATGTCCCAGCCGACAGCTTCAGGCTCTTGGTACCTTGGGGGTCCCTTCATATCATCTCAGATTACTGCTCTGAATAAAGTGGAAAACCTAAATCAGTTATGGTTTCGCTAAGACCCTAGACTGAGCACAGGGAAACCTGTGACCTTAGACTGAATATGAACAAGCCTATGACTCTATACTAAACATGAGAAAACCTATGAACCTAGAGTAGCATGGGCAAACCTGTGACCCTAGACTGAACATGGGCAAACTTGTGAACCTAGACTGAGCATGGGTGAACCTATGACCCTAAACAGAGCATAGACAAACCACCTGCTTTCTGGTTACCATCTCTGGTTACCAAAGTGAGTGTTAACTTACTGCCCTCTAGAATGTGGGACAGACTGGTAGACTAGCATGCTGACAATACTTTAGTGCCAGGACCCCTTTTGGCTGTCTTGTGAATGCTATAGATCCATCCTTAGATTTATTTCTGTTGTTCTGAGACAGGCCTAATATACCCCCAAGAGAACTTGGAGCTGATTCAGGGCCAAGGATGAGCCTGAAGTCCTGATGCTGCACCTCTGGAGAAGCTAGGATTGCATTACAAGCCTCTGTGCCTCATTTTAGGCAGCACTGAGAATTGAACCCAGGGCCTCTGGCTTGATGGGCTAGTACGCTTGCCACTGACATACATCTCTAGCTCAGAATTGGTTTTAAGTACAAATAATACGATATACAGGATTAGAAAGGAATAAAAAGAACAACAAAAATAAATAATAAAAAATTTTAAAAAAAAGGGAAACCATTGAATCTCATGCAATCATGGAAACAAGTAGAATCTAATGTTAAGGAGATACATAAAGCAGCATGATGGCCATGCAAACAAACCTCAAGGACTTCACCAGATATTACCTGGGTTCAACCACTATGAGGCCAACACTCATGGGATTCCGCCCTTGTGACTGGAATCCCAGACTTGTTTGATATGCTTGTGAAGTTATATTCTCTATAAGTTTGGGTCTGTCCTAGGTTTTCATTTTATTCTTCATGGAGAACTGCCATTCATCCTGTCCCCATTAGATAAGGTGGCAAAGACGTCAATTTCTCTTAACTTGGAAGGTCAACAGCCCCAAGTCAGCTACAAAGCAACTCTAGATATAAGACCATCACCCATTCAGCTCCTCCTTAACTGAAAGAGGGAAAACTCCCCTCCAGGGGGAATGAAACAGTGTGGGAGCACTCATGACCAAAACCAGTAAGACAAGGGTTTCACACACTCAGTGCATAAACCTATCTCCCTTCTCCCCCCTTGCTAATGTATGGAGTGTGTCTGTCCCTCATCCCCTCCTTCATTACTAGGTGAAAACCACCAGGTAAGGCGTAATGCCAGATATCTCTTGGGACACACAGGGGGGCTACTGATGTGTATCCATCTCACAGGGAAAGTGCCCCTGGTAGCCTGAGTTTCCCTTGTCCTCACATTCTTTTTTTGTTCCAAATGAAGTTTTTGTAAGGTGTGGGGGGGTGCAGAATTCCTGATAAAGCAGGTAGGAGGAAGGATCTTACCCCACAAAGTGTGTGGCAGCACTAAACCGCAATTTGCTGTGCAATCACTTAACCCTGCCAAGTGTGTTGGGGGCAGCAGGAGTCACCCAGCCCTTTGGGTATTGAAGAGGATGAGAACCGTGTGTGTGCGTGTGCGTGTGCGTGTGTGTGTGTGTGTGTGTGTGTATGGTCAGAGGATAACTTGAAGGGAGTCAGTTCTCCCCTACCTGTGGGTCTTGGGAGTTGAACTCAGGCTGACCAGCAAGCATCTTTTACCATTAAGCATTTTGCTTGCCCTAGGTAATTAATATTTATGTGTATCATTGTCTTGCCTGTATGTATATGTATCACATGTATGCAAAGTGCCCATTAAGTCAAGAAGAGGGTGTTTAACCCCCCTGGAACTGGAACTATGAACAACTGTGAGCTACAGTGTGAGTGCTGGGAACCAAGCCTGGTCCTCTCAAGAACAGTCCAATGCTCTTAACCACTGAGCCATCGTCTCCCCTGCCCCTGCCAACCTATCTTTTGAAGCTGAAGCCTCCAGCAGCAGCACAGAGTGGACACAACCCGTTCTTGTCTCGATGCTTGCATTTTGTCTCTAAAACTAGGACACGTGAGATTTTTGTGTAAAACCCTCTATGAGGACTTACAAGCCCCCGTGTAAACATGAGAAGAACAGAAAATAATCTGGCCCAAAATAAGACGCATACTAACATTTGCAGGTTCAGTTGCTCCCTGCCCCTCCCCATCCCTGGGAAATCATATACCCTACAGCACCCATGAAGATGAGAATGAGGCCTCAGTAGAGGTAGGTACTGCTGACAGTGGAAACCTGAGCTCAGACTGGGGTGAATTCCATTCTCAGATTCAGTGTTCCTGGAGCAGCAAGCCAAAGGAAGGAGGCTACCTTCCGGGTCCTAGCAACTCTTTCCAAAAGGAACCCAGCCTCGGTCTACTAGACTCCATAGGGAAAGCCAAGCCTATGAACATCTCCCTTTCTTTTGTGACTGTGGATTAACAACTGTTTGCTCTGCACTCACCTTTCCTGTCTTCAAGGTCCAGCCAAAACTGAGTTAACATCTGGGTTCTGTTTCCACTCAGGGCAATACAATTTACATACTTCTGCATACATGTATTTTTTTTTCTCATTTCCCCCTATTTTCATGGGTGTGTATTTGTGCAAATGTATAGTATACATGTGTGTGCACCTGTACATAGAGGCACCTGAATGTGTATACTGGAAGCCAATGTCAGGGACTATCCTCCACTGTTCCTCCTGAAGCAGGGTCTCTCAAACTCAGAGCTCAATGATATAGAGCTTTCTTAAGCAAATCGCAGAAATCCCTTACCCCTTCTGGGGGTCACCATACCCATCCAGAGGTACATGGGTTCTGAGGACACAAACTCTAGTCCTCATATGGATGGGAGCTCCTACATACATATACTTCAAGATGGACAATGGGCATATCTCCCCTGTGCTCAGCCAGGACTTGCAGACGCGGAGAAGTGGATGGATGACAGATAAATTCCTGCCTCCTTCCCTCTGTCTGTCACGGGGATATTCTTAGAAGGAAAGCTTAAGAAATTAGGAACACCTTCCAAAGAGCTCAAGGGGTGGTCTTGAATGTCTCTGTTTGCAGGAGAAGAATGATGTTGTGTACTTAAAGACAAAGAGAAAGGTGTAAAATTAAAATCAAGCTATACACATTTTTAACGCCCAGATGTGGGAGAGTACATGGGTAGCCCTATGAGCTCTGGGTTTCACCACCAGGGACAGCAAAAAACAAGAAAGGAGTTAACTCGAGTAGGGAGTGCAGAGCGGTACTCACAATAGGGAGAAGCCTTTCTATGCAGTGTGCAAGGATGTAGTGTGTAAGGAGCAGCCCAATGAGGGCTGAGGTACCTATGGCAGCCTCCTCCCCTCCTGAATTTGTATAAAGGTTAAGGAATACACATCTACCTGCTCACCCCTACTTTCTTACACATCCAGAACAATTGGCACACCACCACATTACTATTAAACTACAACCTTTTCTTTCTTGTTTGTCCTTTATGTTAATATTAGTGTCACAATGTAAAATACTTCAACTTTTAAATAATCCCAAACTTCAGGAACTCAAACCCATTAAAATGTTCAGTTTCTTTAAAATAGTAAAAAGCTTCTGGGGACTGGAGAGATGGCTCATCAGTTAAGAACACTAGCTGGTCTTTCAGAGGATCCAGGTTCAGCTCCCAGCATCCACATGGAAGCTCACACCCATCTATATGACTCCAGCTCCAGGGGGATCTGATACCCTCACACAAGACATACATACAAGCAAGACATCAGTGCACACAAAATAAAGACAAAAAGTAAATAAATAAATATGAGCCTGTTGGGACCATTCTTATTCAAACCACCACAATCACTAATTAAGTGGCTAAGTACTAATTAATGCTCCACAAGCTTGTCAACAACCCAATCTAGTAAGAGCATTTTCCCAACTGAGGTTTCGTCTTCCCAAATGACTCAGTTTGTGCCAAGTTGACAAAACACTGTCCCGCACACAGTCATGAGACCTGGGATATTTTAGAGAGATTTTGAACTTTTAAAGGAACTATATTGGTACGCCAGTTATCCAGGATGTTTTGCTTTTGTTAATTTTTGTTGTTTTGATTTGTTTTATGAGAAATTGAGACCAACCTGGCCTACATAATGAGTTCCTGTCTCATAACTCAAGAAAGAAAAACTCACTCTTAAGCTGAAACATTGTGTTCTCTGCTCTCCCTCAGGTCACCACGGATTGGCAGTGTGAGTGTGGTACTGGCTAGCTCTGGCCACTCCCTTCTCTCCCTCGTACTAGGGCGTGTCCTAGTTAGGGTTGTTGCTGTGATGAAACACCATGACCAAAAGCAATGTAGGGAGGGGAAAGAGTTTATTTGGCTTACTTATACTGAGTCACAGTCCAGTGAAGTAAGCCAGGGTAGAGATCTAGAGGTAGGAACTGATGCACAGGTCATGGAGGGTGCTGCTTACTGGCTTGCTCTCTGTGGCTTGCTCAGCATACTTTCTTACAGAACCCAGAACTACGGGCCCAGGGATGGCCCCACCCACAATGAACTATCCCTCCCTCATCAATCACTAATTAAGAATATCCCCTACAGCCTTCCTACAGCCCTTGCTGAGTCTGCTCAGTGGCTCCTGAACCAGCCAGCCCTTCACCTAGAAGGCAGCTTTTTCACTTTGACCCCAGCAACCTATTTTAAGCCTACACCACCCCCTCTGTCCTTCTGGCTCCCCTCTTTGCCCTCTCAGGTTAACACCTCTCCTCCAAGGAATGAAGGAATGAAGATCCAGGCTCCTGATCTTGCTTCAACCCTCAATCCTGAGTCTTTCTGTACTGAGTTCCATCCTTTTCTCTGAGAAGTCGGCAGTCATTGGAAAGTGTGAGATAAGCCACAGTTCTACCACCAGTCTGACAGCCTGCCCTTCTAGCTGGAACTGTCTATCCTACCCAGTCTATTTCTGAAATGTGAAATGGTTCTTAGCGTGGCAGTAAGCCCTGGAATAACTATATGCTTAATTGTTAGCAGATTCATCACCTACCATAAGGAGAGTTAGTGAGAGCCTTGGCATCCCTTTCAGGCCAGGACTAGCTAGCTGCTCTATATAGTCCAGGCAAGCACTGCCCTCTCAGCTTCTTGTCACACTGGAAAACAAATAACCAATTGAAACACAGCACAGGCTGGAAGTTAGCTCAACAGCTAAGAGGACTCACTGTTCTTACAGAGGACCAGAGTTCAATTCCCAGCACTCACACAGGCAGCTCACAACTGTCTGTAACTCCAGGTTCAGGGGACCCAACACTATCTTTTGGCCCCTGAGGACACACATAAATATTAACATGAACATGGCTGTAATACCAGTTCAAGGGAAGTAAAGATGGGAGAATCGCTGGGGCTTTCTGGCTTCCAACTACACATGGAAGCAAGAACCCCAAGTTCAGGGAGAGATGCCACTTCAGAGGAATCAATTAGAGTGATAGAAAAGGACACCTGGTGCCCTCTTCTGGCCTCTGCTCCAGCACGGTGCACAGGCTTGTCCTACACACACCATATGTGTGTACACATATACAACAGATGGATAGATAGCTAGACAGACAGACAGACAGACAGTTTTAAATCTTAAGTATCTAATAGGCACTAGTCACCATAACATGACCTATTATAGTCTAGCAAATTGTTTACTATAGAAATGCAACAACGGGAACTTTAAAAACAATAGGAAAAAGAACCGCGCTAACACTGAAAAAAAAATGATGCTGAGGGATGTGGAAAGATCTTAGAGAAAAGATGCCCAAATGGGCCTAATTAAACAAGTTAAATGTTTTGCCTCTAACAAAAGAACAACATTGCACGCACTTTCTCAGCAGATTCGGATAGGGCCTTTTCAGAGCTTGTAATAAGCCCCATGCTCTAGGTTTTTCTCCTGACAAATTGCAACCAAACTAGGTTTTTCTCTATTCTATGTAGGTGTAATTGCTCTTTCAAAACTAATTTTTAGGGCCCTACATTTAATTCTTCTATACTGAAGCTTCAAAGTGGTGTTAACAGGTCTGAATTCTCTGAAATAAGTAATCAAATTTTCCTGTCATGCCAGCTTTTAATTCTAGGTTGTCTTCATTCACCCTCATTTTTCTTAGCCGCTCATGTCAAGACAGGATGAAAATGAACGCCATAAAGCCAAGGATTGTCCCCATACAATGCATAGAAGAAAATGTCTGTGACCATGAGAATGATCCCAAGGTCCAAGATTGATGGAGGCAAAATGGTGAGCAAGAAGTGGCTAGAAACCGGGGCTGGTACAATGGACCAAACACCTGGCAACAGGTGCCAGCAGCCAGGCACTGCCCAGGCCAAGCAGTGTGAAGGTTGGTACAGTCTGAGATGGAGAGACTTGCAGCACATGGGCAGCTGGAAGGACCCCAGAAGATGCATGTATCCTTAGTTAGGTCCCCGTCTGGGCACCCAGCATCCCATCATCATCAGCCACAGTGTTACAGAACCAAATAACAGTATTCACAGGTGGGCAGGTAGGAAAGGTGAGCCACACAGTTGAGCTCAAAAAGCTCAAAGCTCAAAGCCAAATGTCCAACATTCCCAGGAAGCTGTCAGGACAAGACAACAAATAGGACTACCACCCACGCCCGAATGCTGATGCTCCAACAGAAAGGGTTTGGAAGAAGGATTGGGAAAGGACCAATTGGAGATGGAGGAGTGCAATAAATGGAACAGTGGATGCAGCTGGGGAGCTATTAATAAAAGTGAAAGCGTTCCTCCGAATGCAGGGTAAAAGGAGAAAGAGATTTAAAATATGGAGTAAGAATCATGCTGTCATCACTCCTGTATTCTGTCAGCAAGAAATGTGTGACAGACCCAACCATGTTCAAGGGAAAGAGACTGCACAGGAAGCTTAATTCTCTGCTATGTGACAGAGTACCACACCCTGTGTCTCAACGCCGACCTCCCTCACAGGCACCTCTGTATCACACTTCATGCAGTGTTATCATCCTGCTTACTTCTCCAGTCTCCCCATTAGGCTGAGTTTCATGAGCTCAAGCACTCAGTTGGGCACAGCCCTCAATGAGACATCTCATCACACTCTCACCCCAGCCAGGCTTGGAAGAGGAGGCAGGAAGATTGGGCAAAGCAGAGGTCACAGAAGAGTACTATGAAATAACACCTATGCACAACAGGGCCACTATGCTCAAGAACTCACAGTAGCTGTAGTTGCCTGCGCAGGACCTACACAAAGATCAAGCCAGACAACACTGCAGCATGGATAGGAGAGTGGCCCACAGGTCTCACCCCTAACTGAGGAGCTATGTGGGCATTGAGTGGCTGGAGAGGAAGAGATCATTTTTTCTTTGATGTTGTGGCCACTAGTATGTTTGCCCATGCTCTGGTGGATGCCCACACATCCATGCACATACAGGCAGCACAGATTGGACTCAGTGAGTTATTAAAAAATGATGACATAAGTTAGGAGATGGGTATGAGAAGGAGTACCGGAGGCATTTGGGGAGGAGTGCGGGGTGGGTATTATTTATCAAAGTGCATTGTATAAATGCGCAAATGTTAAAGACTGCGTTTTGTTTTTAAAGAATGGGCTGCAGGCATCAGACCCACAGGGACTGTCTCAAGGCCTGCATAAGCTCACTGAGGTCTCAAGGCTCCATCACGGCTATTGAGTCCTCAGAGTACAAACTAACCAGAGTGTCCAACTCCAAAGATAAGTCTGAATCATCCTGAAACTATTACCCATCCATATAATGACACAAATTCCTTTAGACAGAAAGGTACCTAGACAACCCGGGGAGTAACTACAAAGAGATGTTAGTAAGAAAGGGAAATGAAGCAACTAAGCAATTCAGCAAAAACACTTTATAGCCTCACCCCCAAAATCTACACACAATAAAATATATCTATGCTAAAGAAATAAGAACACAATGTGATGGCTCAGTGAGCAGAGACGTGCGTGTGCCCTGCAAGCCTGGCTGTCCCTCAGGACCACAGAGGAAGAGGGACAGTTGGCACACTCCTCCAGTCACCATGTGTGCCATGAGAACCAATGCTCCTGCACACACAGCAGCAATAATACACGTTTAAAAAAAGAAGAAAACTATTAACTTTGCTGCTGATTTGAAATCAAGCACATGTAACGTATGTATAAAGACACATATTGTAACACAACGACCTCAAACATTCCACAAAGAAAAAAGTAGGTCATGCAGCACAATTTTAAAACCCACAAAGCAAAATCTTAAATCAATGTTTAGGGCTATAGATATGGCTCAGTGACTAACATTTATAGAGGAGCAGGGTTTGATTTCCAACATCCACATGGCAGCTTACAACCATCTGCAAGTTCAGTACCAAAGGATCTGACGCCTCTTCTGAAGCCCACATGCACTGCAGGAATGCGAAACACATGCAGTCAAAACGTTCATGCCATAGACTAAAAATTTAAAATTGTGTCTTTCTACAAAATTATTTATCTTAAAATATAAAAAGTACTATTTTTAATTTAGCAGGCAACTTATAGCACACACACACA